>NC_135483.1:105100234-105335084 GCF_052094955.1 Ictidomys tridecemlineatus
ATGTAATCCCAACAACTCAAGAAGCTAAGATAGAAGGATCACACGTTCAAGACCAGCCTTAGAAACTTAGCAAGACCCTATCTCAAAAGGGCGGGGCGGGGAGCTGGGGATATGGCTCAGTGGAAAAGTGCCCCTGGGTTAAATTCCCAGTATCAAAAAACAGCACCACTGCCACCTCAAAAAAAGTCATGACAACTTTCACATTTTAGAAAATGCTCAACTATTCACTCATTTATAGAACCTAAACATCTAGTTAAGGTAACAAAAACTATATACCAGGACTAACAAAACCTCAACTTTGGGGATAACTTAGATTGAATAGGAAAGTATTCTTAACAAAGATAATTCAAACTAGAAAAAGACACAAGAAGATGAAAAGATCTTCCATGTTGATGGACAGGCAGAATTAATGCTGTTAAAATGGCCATACTGCCAAAAGCAATATAGAGATTCAATGTAATTCCCATCAAAATACCAATGACATTATTACAGAACTATAACAAAAAAAGTCCTAAAATTTATTTGAATAAAAGACCCAGAGAAGCCAAAGCAATGCTGTAGGCATCACAATAACTGACTTCAAAATATACTAGAGCTAGAATACACTCCAACTAAAAACAGGAATACAGTTTATTTCTTATATTAAAATGACCAAGCTAAAAATCCATTAATTCCACAAATGTGATCCAAAATCAATTTACTAACTGCTTCATACAATTTAGTACAATGAGCTTTCAAGTAAATTGAGGTTAGAGATGAGGCTCTGGCTTCAAAAACAAAACAAAGCCAAAAATCCCACACCCTGAAGGATCATAAACAGGCCTGAAGTATAAAGTAGCAATTTTTCTTTAAACCAAAAATTATATCCTATTGGTGGTTCTTGAAATCAAAAGGGTTGACAAGCAACCTTGAAGATTAAAACAAAAATAGAATATATGAATAGTGCACATTTGAAAGAAAAGAACTGTTCTTAATTTCTGCTACCACTGTACATCAATAAGCCAAAGAAAACCACAAATAACCTCTATCTAGTACGGGCACAGTGCCTAGCCCATAGTAACTATGACACCAGTTATCACATCCAAAATTTCTACTAATCAAAGCATCTGGTCAACACAAGCAAGCTTGTTTTCTGAAACTAAGATAACAGAGTTTTAACTGAAAGCAGATTTGTAGTTTATTTTTTTAGTATTTTTTAGTTATACAAGGACAACATCTTTATTTATATATATATAATTTTTGTGTGGTGCTGAGGATTGAACCCAGTGCCTCACATGTGAGAGGCAAGCTCTCTGCCACTGAGCCACAACCCCAGCCCAGATTAATAGTTTATTAACTTGCTAGGATAACAAATACAATCACTCTAGTGCTCTTAAAAACAATGAAAGTTGGACTGTGGTTGTGGCTCAGTGGTACTGAACTTGCCTATGTGAGGCACTGGGTTCGATTTTCAGCACCACATATAAATAAACAAAATAAAGATCCATTGATAGCTAAATAATATTTTTAAAAAATAATGATGAAAGTTTTGAGATTCACACTAACATTAAATTCCTGGCCCCCAGTTTTAGAACCTCAGCCTGGGAACCTCTGTTTTAGATTATCTCCAGTACATTAGGTTCTGGCCTGAGAATATAACCTAAAAGAGATTTTTAAAAAATTTTTTCCTAAAAGAAATCTTATGCCTAATGTATCACTGAACATTGAGGGATCTACATGACTAGGACTAGGCCAGTAACAAAATGATCAATATTTTTTTCTCTTCAAAGTACAAACATTTAATAATATAGAGGCTGAAAAAATTAGTAGAATATTTAAATGACAACAAGGAAGCTGTTTAAGTCTTTAAAAGTTCTTACAATTCTATATCTTGATCGTGATAGTAGATAAATGAATCTATGCAAAAGTCATATATTATATGCTTTCATTTATATGATATTTATGAAATGAAGAAGTGGCAGAAATGGGGAAAGGACTAGTGGTCACCAGGAGTCAGAAATGGTACACAGGTGTGGTTACAAAAGATCTCTTGTAGTAATGAACTGTTAAACTAGACTATGGTAACAGATACACAAATATACAGTAAAACATATCAGAACATATAATCCATATGACAAAACTACAGAACTGTATGCACACATACAAGCGAGTACAAGTAAAACTGAAGGAAGTCTATATAATATGTACATCAAATGACTGTCAATATTCTGCATGTTACTTTGAACTTGGGCTTTAACAATGACTTTAATGTGCCGTTTCAAAAGCACAACTTATAATAAATCAGACTTCTTAAATATAAGTAACAACTCAGTATTTCAAGTGCAATTCTGTGATAGAGAAATCTGTACCACCAACAGTTTTCAGTGAATTACTGGGTATAGTTTTATTCCCTTTCATTAGCATGCAAAGCAAGGTTTTCCATTTTACACTATTTTTCTTAACTGGATTGTATTTTAACACCGGTTTTAGCCAATAAAAACTGGGCAAAGGAGGCTGAACAGGTAGCTGAGAGGTTTAAAAAAAAAAAAACTGACAAATTAATTCTCAAGAGATTTCTGAATTTGCCTCAGCAAAAAACAGATAAAAACTATGTAATATTTTCTAAATAAGGTAATTAAACCATAAGGTCATCTCCAAAATCAGGAATAAGAATGCAAACATAAAAGTGTGAGTCAAAGCCAGCAGTCTCCAAATTTTGCTTCAAGTTGCAATCAAATCACAATCTAATAAATTAGTAAATAAAGCAAGCCATTTTCATTCTGATTTAATGACAAAGGGTATGTTTAAGACTTCCCAAGTGATTTTAAAGTGCAACAAAATTTGGGAACCTCTGGATTAAGTACTTTAGGTTACTTCTGAAAGAGTTTCCCTATGAGAGTAAGTCATTAAACTTGTATCATCTTAGGTCCCCTTTCTTCCCCCGCCCCACCAGTGGGGGTGAAGATGGGGCCTGGAAGTCAGGGCCTCCAGTAAGGTAGGCAAGTGCTCTACTACTGAGATATAATCCTAGCCAGGCTCCCTTCACCCTTAAAAATTGAAAATCCCTGCCGAATTTTTGTTTACTGTGGTATTTATATTAGTAATTAAAATTGTAATAAGCAGCATGCACCTGGAACCCCCAGAGACTCAGGAAGTTCAGGCAAGAGACTCAAGTTCAAGGTCAGCCTCAGTAATTCAGGCCTGTAATTGCAGCAGCTGGGGAAGCTGAGGCAGGAAGATTTTGAGTTTAAAGCCAGCCTCAGCAAAAGCAAGGTGCTAACCAACTCATGATCCTGTCTCTAAATAAAATATAAAATAGGGCCAGGGATATGGCTCAGTGGTTGGGTACCCCTGAGTTCAATCCCGGTACCAAAAAAAAAAAAAAAAAAAAAAAAAAAAAAAAACACCCTGGGGATGTAGCTCAGTGATAAAGTGACACTGAGTTCAAAAAACGATGGTTAAAAAATAGAATTGTTACTGATTCATTTTATAATTTTTATAGTAAGTCCATTTTAATATCTTACAGTGACTTATCTTCCCTTCCCTAAAAACAATTAAATCAGCATTATTTTTCACATTTTTGTGAAATGTTTTAAGATCTAGTTCAATTAAAAACAGCTACCTTCTCGAAACTGGCTTCACCACTGGCAATATTATTTGTGACACATACAAAACTATACGAAGCCAGGTATGGTGGTACACACCTGTAATCCCAGTGGCTCAGACCGCTAGTTCAAACAAGCCTCATCAACTTATCGAGGCCCTAAGTAACTCAGTGAGACCCTGTCCTGACATAAAATACAAAAAAGGCTAGGGATGTGATTCATCCCTAGTGGTAAAGTTATTGTAGATACTCTTTGCTATTCAAAAAAAAACTTGACAAGTGATAATTATTAAACATTAACTACATCATATCATCTGAAATTCTATTAATAAACTTTTTTTTAGAGAGAGAGAGAAGAGAGAGAGAGAATTTTTTTATTTTTTTTATTTTTTAGTTTTCGGCAGACACAAAATCTTAGTTTGTATGTGGTGCTGAGGATCAAACCCGGGCCACACGCATGCCAGGCAAGCGTGCTACCGCTTGAGTCACATTCCCAGCCTATTAATAAACTTTTTATAGTTACATTAAAATACACTATCTTATAATTTGAATAGAACTTTTTTACCCACTCATGATTTTGTAACATAATGCATTTATTATTTACTAATTTCTGAGAATTATGCTTATCATTCAATTGTGGTCACATCTTATTCATTCATTCATTCATTCATTCATTTTTGGTACTGGGGATTGAGCCTGGGGTCAATTGTGATCACATTTTATTCATTCATTCATTCATTCATTTATGGTACTGGGGATTGAGCTTGGGATTGAGCCACGTCCCCAGCTCTATTTTGTATTTCATTTAGAAACAGGATCTACTGAGTTGTTTAGCCTCTCGCTTTAGCTGAAGCTGGCTTTGAACTCGTGATCCTTCTGCCTCAGCCTCCCCAGCCACTGCGATTAGAGGCGTGTCATGTGCCACTACGCACATTTCTTATAAAATACAATCATCTTGACTAAAGCCACCACTAGACTCATCATAAAATGTATTAATTATTGTGAATATCAACTTTACAATGACAGAAACAAGCTTTCTAAAACTCTAATCTTGAAAATTCACTTTTTTTTTTTTATAACTGCTGACAGTTGATTCTGACAGTTGTTTCCCTTGAAGCAATGGAATCCTTTCATTTATTTTCAAGAAAAATGTCTGTCATGCAAACAGGTCTGAATGACTTAATTTATCATTCTTTTCTTTCTTTTCTTTTTTAACATAAGACTATGTTTTAGAGCAGTTTTAGGTTCATAGCAAAACTGAGCAGAAAGTAGAGTTCCCATATACTCTCCCCCAAAAAATAGACATCCCTGCATGAGTACTGCATGTTATCATCCATGAACCAACACTGATATATTGTTTATCACCCAGTGTCCATAATATGCATTACAGTTCACTCATGGTGTGCATTCCTTGAGTTTTAACAAGTATATAATGCTATATATCTACTATATCATACAAGATTATCACACAGCATAGATTCACTGCTCTAAAAATCCTGTGTAAAAGAGCTGGGGATATAGATCAGAGACAGACCTCCTGCCTAATGTGTGTGAGGCCCTAGATTCCATCCCCAGCACAAGAGAAATAGGAAGAGAAGAAGAAGGAGAAGAGGAAAAAATATTGAAAAATTCTCTCTCTCTCTCTCAATCTTTAAAAAAAATAAATAAACAAAGCAAAATAATTGCTTAAAAAAAGTGTTTACTCGATCTTTATCCATTTTATAACCAACTTATTTGCTTTCTTTTTGACTGAGAACTGGAACAAGATATGTTTAGCCATTGAGCCATACCTAACGCCCTTTTTTTTGGTTTTTGTTTGCTTGCTTGTTGTTTTTTTATAAAGGGGGGAGGGGGGAGAGGGAGGGACAGGGGGGAGGGGGGAGAGGGAGGGGGGAGAGAGAGGCAGGGGGAGAGAGAGAGAGAGAGAGGATTTTAATATTTATTTTTTGTTTTTCAGCGGACACAACATCTTTTTTTTTTTTTAAATGTGGTGCTGAGGATTGAACCCAGGCCGCATGCATACCAGGCGAGCGCGCTAACACTTGAGGCACATTCCCCAGCCCTGCTTGTTTGTTTTTGAGACAGAGTCCTGATAAGTTAACTGAGGCTAGCTTTGAACTTGTGGTTCTCCTGTCTCAGCCTCCTGAGTTGCTGGAAATACAGGCATGTATTATTTGTTATTTGTTTTCTTATTGTTCAAAAGAGTTTTTTCCTTTGCTTCTTTCCTGTATTTTAAACCAAGGGACACTCTACCACTGATCTACATCCCCACCCCTTTTTATTTTGAGTCTGTCTCAGTAAACTGTCAAACTGTCCTTGAACTTGTGAACTCCTACCTCAGCAATTCTGAGTAGCTAACTGGATTTACAGTTATGTGCCATAGCACCTGACTTTTTGAGGGTGGGGGTGGAGGGAGTGCGCCAGAAATTGAACTCAGGGCACTCAACTACCAAGCCACATTCCCAGCCCTATTTTGTATTTTATTTAGAGACAGAGTCTCACTGAGTTGCTAAGTGCCTCACCATTGCTGAGCCTGGCTTTGAACTGAGGATCCTCCTGACTCAGCCTCCTGAGCCTCTGGGATTACAGTCATGTGCCACCACATCCAGCTGCACCGGACTTTTTTTGTATGTGGTGCTGGGGATGGAACCCCGGGCCCTATGCATGTGAAGCAAGCATTCTATCAACTGAGCTATATCCCCAGCCTTGAACCTATTTTTAAGCATTCCTTGCATATAATAGCTTGTCTGTTCATAATCTTGAGTAATATTTAAAGTTATATGTAATAAAATTCACTTTTAAGTTCATGTCTAGGTGCATGTATATTTTGATAATTGTACAGTATCATGGAACAATCACAATAAAGATACAGAACAGAAGCCAAGGGTGGTGACACACACCTGTAATCTTAACTCTTGGGAAGCCAGGCAGGAGCATCACAAGGTTTGATACCAGCCTCAGCAATGTGGCAAAACACTGTCTCAAAAAAATAAAAAGGACAGGAAGGGCAGCAGAATAGAAGAGACATTATGATTGCTGTATGTATATAGGTGACTCTATAAACAGTGTGATTCTGCAATCCTTACAATCAGAAAAAAATGAGAAATTATACCCCCCAATGATTCAAATGTATGAATTGCCAAGATCATTGTAATGTCATGTGTAGCTAAAATAAATAAATAAATAAATAAATAGGGCTGGGGTATAACTCAACAGAAAATTATCTCCTACCACACTATTCCTAAACTCTAGCAACCACTAACCTGTTCCCTACCATCAAGTTTGTTTTTATCAAATATCATACAAATAAAACCACACATTCTGCATCCTTGTTTTGTTTTGTTGGGCACTGGGGATTGAACTCAGAGATATTCAACCATTGAGCCACACCCCCAGCCCTATTTTGTATTTTATTTAGCATCTCACTTTTGCTAAGGCTGGCACTAAACTCTGGATTTTCCTGCCTCAGCCTCCCGAGTCGCTGGGATTATAGGCATGAACCACCAAGCTCGGCCTTTTGAGATTAGCATTTTTCATTTGGCACAATGTTGTTAATAATAATTCCTTTCTTGCCAGATGGTTGGCACATACCTGTAATCCCAGCAGCTCAGGAGGCTGAGGAAGAGAATAGCAAGTACTACGTCAGCTTCAGCAAGTTAGCACAACTTAGTGAGATCCTGTTTTAAAATTTTAAAAAAAAAAAAAAAAAGCTGGGGCTATAGATCAGTGGTAAAACATATCTGGGTTCAATCTCCAGTAGCCCTGCCCCCAAAATCCCTTCTTTTATTGCTGAATGCGGTGGAGCTATCACAGTTTATTATTTATTTACCAGGGACATTTAGAATATTTGCACTGTCTTGCAATTTCAACAAAATTACTATAAACATTAGTGTATAGATTTTGGTGTGTGCTGCCCATGGTGATGCACACCTATAATCCCAGCAACACGGGAGTTTGAGGCAGGACTGCCAAGTACAAGGTTAGCCTCAGCAACTTAGTGAGGTATTGTCTCAAATTTTTTTTAAAAAAACTGGGGTGGGGCTGGGGTTGTGGCTCAGTGGTAGAGCACTTGCCTCACATGTGTGAAGTCCTGAGTTCGATCCCCAGTACCAAATAAAATAAATACATTAAATACAGGTATCATGTCCATCTACAACTAAAAAAAAATATTTTAAAAAAGAATGAACTCGGGTGCAGCTCAGTGGGAAAGCACCCCTGCGTTCAATCTCCAGTCAAAAATAAATTAATTGGGCTGGGGCTGTAGCTTGCTTAGCATGTGTGAGGCACTGGATTCAATTCTCAGCACCATATAAAATAAATTAAATAAAGGCATGTGTTCATCTACAACTAAAAAACAAATTTTTAAAAAATTAACTAGATAATTGATTCATTAAATTATTGAATAATAAAGGTATTGTGTCCAACTACAATTGAAAAATAAATATTTTTAAAACAAAATACATACATGCACAGAGATTAATTGTGATGTAAATGTATTGGGTACATCTCTTAGTAATGTTTGGGGTAAATCTCTCAGGGAAAAATCTAGGATTCAAACTGTTAGGTCATATAAATTCCATGTTTAATCTTATGGAAATCTGCCAAGCTGGAATTGAAAATTCCAGTTACCTAATAACTGGTATTGTCAGTTCTGGGGAGGAGGGCATTGTTTGTTTCTTGGCCTTTCTAATAGGCAAGTAATGATCTCATCATGGTTTCATTTTGTATTTCCCTGATGACTTAAGAAAGTCACACATTCGGGCTGGGGATATGGCTCTAGCGGTAGCGCACTTGCCTGGCATGCGTGCGGCCCGGGTTCGATCCTCAGCACCACATACAAACAAAGATGCTGTGTCCGCCGAAAACTGAAAAATAAATATATTTTTTAAAAAAATTCTCTCTCTCTCTCTCTCAAAAAAAAAAAAAATGAACCTCAAGAAAAAAAAAGAAAGTCATACATTCTTTTGCAACTTTTCTTGTGTTTATTTGCTTTCTGGATATGTTTTTTGGCAAAAATCTTCTGCAAATTTCTTACTGACTTGCTTTCTTTGTACCAGGAATGGAACCCCCATGGGCAGTAAACCACTGAGCCATACCCTCAATCCTTTTTTGTACTTTAGAGACAGGGTCTTGCTGTGTAGCTTAGGGCCTCAATAATTTGCTGAGGCTGAGTTTGAACTTGAGATCCTCGATGCCTCCTGAGCCTCTGAGATTACAGGCATGAGCCACTGAGCCTGGCCTGTTATTTTCTTATCGTTGAGTTTTTAATTTCTATCTGTAATCTGCCCTTTGTCAGGTATGTGATTTCCAAATATTTTCTCTCAGTCTGTCACTTCTTTAATTCTCTTCTTGGTATCTTTTCTTCCCCCACTTATGTAGGAGGGATTGAACACAGGGGTACTTAACCACTGAGCCACATCCCCAATTTCTTTTTTTATTTTTCATTTTGAAACAGGGTATCACTAAACTGCTGAGACTGGCCTGGAACTTGCCATCCTCCTGCCTCGAGTCTCTCAAGTGGCTGGGTTTACAGGCCTATACTACCATGCCCAGTTTCTTCTTGGTATCTTTTAAAGCACAGAGAGTTTTTTTATTTGGTTTGGTTTGTTGTTGTTTTTTGTTTTGTTTTGTTTTGTTTTGTTTTGTTTTGTTTGCATGCTGGGGATAGAAGCCAGGGCTTTATGTATGCTAAGCAAGCATTCCATGCCAACCCTGAAGAGCAGATATTTTTAATCTTGATGAACTCCAATGTATCAATTTGTTATTTTGTGCTTTTAATTATCTCTTTAAAAAAAAAAAATCTTCAGCCAGTGGAACATGCTGTAATCCCAGGGGCTCAGGATGCTGAGGCAGGAGGATTTTGTGTTCAAAGACAAGACTCAGCAACTTAGCAAGGTCCTAAGCAACTGAGAGAGACCCCGTCTCTAAATAAAACATAAAAAGGGCTGGAGTTGAGGCTCAATCCCAGGTACCATTTTAAAAAACAAACAAACCTCTATTAAAGTCAAAGCTAAAAAGATCTTTTCCAAGTTCAAAGCCAGCCTCAGCAATTTAGCAAGGCTTACCTAAGCAACTTAGTGAGACCCTGTATCAAAAATTTATCAAAAATTTAAAGAAATAAGAAATAAAAAGGCTGGTACGTGTTTCAGTGGTTAAGCACCCCTCGATTCAACCCTGGTACTACAAAAAAAAAAAAAGAAAGAAAAAAGTGTCTCAGCGATCTTCATTTTTCTGACATATTACATCATTTTTACAAACAACTTATACAATTATTTAGGATTTCTCTTATTTCTTTCATCAATGTTTTAAATCCTTTGTACATTTTGTCAAATGTATACCTAAAGTTTTCCGTTTTGTAGCACTAGGAATCAAATCTAGGACATCGTACATATAGGCAAGCACTCTACCACTGAGCTATATCTGCAGTTCTGTTTTGTTTATTTTTTTTCTTACTTCTAGATCTACTGTTCATTGCCAGTACACAGAGATGGAATTAATTCTTTTATTTTTTTTAATAATACCAGGTTGCATATGAGATGATGTTAATACCTAAAGAATCGGCCACAAATGCCACTCGTTAGCCAGATATGTTTTATTTCGAGAGAATATTACTTCAAGGTTCTTTTTCTGGTTTTTGTTTTGGTAGTGGAGACTGAATCCAGGGGTGCTTAGTAACTACATCACACCCCCCAATCCTTTTTATTTTTTAAGACAGGGCCTAAGTTGCTTAGGGCCTCAATAAATTGCTAAGGCTGGCCTCAAACTTGTGATCTTCCTGCCTCAGCTTCCCTAATCACTGGGATTACAGGTATGCAACACCATGCCCAGCTGCAATTAATTCTTACATATTGTTCTTATTCACTACAACCTTGCTAAACTCACATATTAATTCTAGAAGCTTTCTTACAGATTTCTTGCAATTTTTCTACAAAGACAATTATATGTAAACAGGGACAATTTTATTTCTTTCTTGTTTTATTTTGTTTTTATATAGTAATAGCTATCAAATTTTTTTAAGTGCTCTTTTCAAGCCAAAAAAAAAAATCTCTTTTATTGCTAGTTCCTATGAATTTTTATCACAGGCCAGGTATGGTGGCACATGCCTATTATCCCAGCTACTTAGGAGGCTGCTGGTGTGTCCAGCAGTTCCAGTATAAACCACTTATGCATTACTGGGTGGCTGCCAAATCAAATGAAAGTCACCTTTCTGTAATTCTCTGTTAGAATCACTTGAGCACAGGATTTAGAGGCCACCCAGGCAACACAGAAAGACATCATCTCAAGGAGGGAAAAGACTATTCAGGTTTTCTTTTCTTTCTTATTAAAATAACACCAATAAGTATAAAGCAGATAACAGATTTCCATTCTAAAAGGTTTTCTAAGCATTAGAAATATCATGGAAGGGCAGGTATGGCAGCACATTCTTGTAATACAGCACAGGAGGATTGGGAGTTCAAACCAGCCTCATTAATTTAGCAAAGCCCTAAGCAACTTAGTGAGAACCTATGTCTAAATAAAATATAAAAGGGGATGAGGCTATGTGTGGCTCAGTGGTTAAGTGCCTCTGTTCAATTCCTGGGTACAAAAAAAAAAGGTAATTTTAATCATGTAATTGATCAAAATATCTAACTCACAATAACCACTGCTGTTTTATTTAATAATGCATTGTTGCTTAAATGCTTAAACGTTTGGGTGTAAAGACTGGATCTACTCAACAGGGATCCACAGTACTTAAACTAATGAATCAATGTTACAACACCTTTGAGGTGGCCAAATGTAAACTAAATGCTTTAATTAAAGTTGTGCATAACTCAGCATCAGGTATTTCAGTAAATCTGGATTGCCCTACAAGCCCTTGCACTATAATTGCTTGCCGCTTGAGTGTATTTTGTGTAAGGTTTTAGTGCTAGCAAGTAAACATGAGTTTATTGACTTAAAAGACAAAGTTACCAGGGAAAATAAAGAAAAGAAAAAATATATTGTGCCACCACTAGCTAACTGTATCTGCAATGGTGAATTATATGTATATTTTTACAGCTTAAGGAAATTTCCATATTGTACAAATCTTTGCAATGTTTTAAACAGCTTCCTAAATATTCCACAAATTAGATTTAACATATTTAATGTTCCCTTGTTAAACATTTGAATTGTTTTCAACTATATCCTACTAAAATATCAAATAGAACTATGTACATAAACCTTTTTCTGAAAAACCATGTTTCCATCATAAATAAGAGGAACTGCTAAAGTCAAAGAATCCGCTCTATTGCTATCAGGTTAAAACATATACATATATCATCTCTTCTTTTGCTTTTTCGTTTTCTTGATTTACCAAGAAGACTGAATGTTTATTATTTTCTATTTTTTTTTAATCATTTTACTCCTATCACTACATACACTGTCTTCTCATGTTCGTGTGTGAGAGTGTGGGCAGGGAGAGGAGGGGGGGCGAAGGAGGGAGAGAGGGATAGAGATGGCGCCCACATAGAAAGTGTACCCAGAGCCTCACACATGCTAAGCATGAGCTCCATGTTTTACCACTTAGTATAGCCCTGCCCTCTTTTATACACTTGTTTGGTGAACCAATCTGAAATAAGGTATTTGTCATTTGTCTCTTATCTGATTAGGCTCAAAGTAGATTTGGATTTTGAATTTTAAAAGCACACTTCTTATACTTCTGGAATTCACAAGCAAAAATGGTTAGACCTACCAGTGTTATTGCATGCAGATACAGGTTTTTTAACCACTCTATAATATTCTCTGAATGAATATAACATTATTTATATTTTATTATGTCTGAAGGACTTTGGAATGATTCTCATTCACAATGATGAAAATAACACTGCTAAAAATTCTTTATTTTATTGCTATTACAAGTCTTGAATTTTAGTTACGCTGTTGTAGAGAATAATTAAGATATAAGTTGTACATCTTTGATTCCAAAGGAGATTGAGCACCTTTCCATGTTTATTGGTCTATCTGTATATTTTATGAAGCATCTGTTTAATTCTCATGTTTAAAAAAAAAAAAAAAGTTTAGAGCTGAGATTGTGGCTCAGAGGTAGAGCGCTCGCCCAGCAAGTGCGAGGCCCGGGGGTTCCATCCTCAGCACCAAAAATAAATAAATAAAGGTATTGTGTCCAACTACAACTAAAAAATAAACAAATAAATACTTTTTAAAAGTGTAACAGTAAAATTACTTATTGTTTCTCTATGATAAAGTGACAGTGGATCCTAAGTATTCACAGATTCTAAATTTACAGATTTTTTTACTTGCTAGTAAAATTGAACTGTCACTCTAAGATCAACACTCACAGTGTTTTTGAGTAGTCATTCTGCCACACAAAGCACATGTTCACAAGTATCTACTAAAGCAGTGAAAACTTTGAGCTGCTCAGAGCCTAAGTCAGTGGTCAACCAAGACAACATTTCACCTTCTTGTTTCAGGTCTTTTTTCTGTAAACAAGTATCCTTTTTGCAGTCTAATGTGTATCTTTTTTTTCTTGGTGATTTTGCTTTTTAAAATGCCCTTCCCAGCTACTGCTAAAATACTGTCTAGTATTACCAAGAGCAACAAGGCTGTGATGTGCTTTATGGAGAAAATATATGTGTTAGATAAGCTTGGTTCAGGCATGAGTTAAAGTGCTGTTAAGCATGAGTTCAATATTAATGGATCAATAACATACAGAAAATAAGGTATCTTTAAACACAAGCACACACAAACAATGTCGTATTTTTTTAATATTTTTTAGTTGTCAATGGACCTTTATTTTATTTATTGATACTCGGTGCTGAGAATCAAACCCAGTGCCTCACACATGCTAGGCAAGCGCTCTGCCACTAAGCCACAGTCCCAGCCCAACAAGGTTATATATTCTTGTTACCAGAAGCTTGCAGCAATCTAACCCTCTATTTTCCCTAAGAGGGAAACATTTGCTAATTCACTGTTCACATTAAGAAAGCATGGGGACGCTGGGCACCTGTAATCCCAGCAGGAGGATCTTGTCTCTGCCTCAGCAACTTTGAGCAGCTAAGCAACTCAGAAAGACCCTGTCTCTAAATAAAATACAAAATAGGGTTGGGATATGGCTCAGTGGTTGAGTGCCCTTTAGCTCAAGGCTAAGAAAGAAAAAAAAAAGAAAGAAGGGAAGGAAGGGAGAGTGAGGGGGGAGAGGGAGGGAAAGAAAGAGAAAGCTTGGTGGCACTGTGTGGTCCCAGCTACTGGGGAGGCAGGGCAGTATTCCAAGGTCACAGTAGGCAGCATGATGAAACCCTTTCTACAATAAAAACTGTTCACAGTGACCTTATAGAATTTAGTGCTATGAATAACAAGAATTAACTGGATTTGACAGTACTTCCTATCCACAAGTAATAATAATAGAATTGGATAGATCTTCAAGAATTTTCTCTTTTAAAACTCCTTCATAAAGGTACTGTATCCAACTACAGCTAAAAAATAAATATTAAAAAAAAATCCCTTCAGCAGAAGAACCCCTTCATCAAGTCTTATTCTAGAATTAAGTTCAAGATAGAGAACATGGCTGGACCACTCTTTACTACTTGTTACTCCTGACTCCTCCACAGAACCCCAAGCAACAAAAGAAGGGGACACAGCCTAACATCACTGGAGTACAAAGAAATGCAAAGGAGGGAATCTAAGGCTTTACTTAAAGCTCAAAGCTCTGATTCTCTGCCACACTGAAGAAAAATTTTCACAACTCTGGTTCTTTTGTTTCCTCAATCTCTAAAATGAGGGAACAGGATTGGGACCTTTAATATAGCTTAATATTTAAAATTTGTAGGGCTGGGGATGTGGCTCAATCGGTAGCGCGCTCATCTGACATGCATGGGGCCCAAGTTTGATCCTCAGCACCACATACAAACAAAGATGTTGTGTCCGCCGAAAACTAAAAAAAATAAATATTAAAAAATTCTCTCTAAATAAATAAATAAATAAAATTTGTAGAGCACAAGTACAGAATGGTAATGACTTAAAATCTTTTATTTGACATTCAAGAAATTTTTGCTAAATGGCAAAAATTTATATACCATGTTACAACTGGCTGTGATTTCCAGAAGTACCTTAACCTATGTATAAACTTACCAAAAACCATCCAAAGACTGAGCAGAGATCCAGAGACAATCTAAAAACTTCTGTTTTGCAAAAAGGTCTTTGAGTTCTGTTCATGAGCATAAGCAAGCACTGGAGACTGACTAAATAAACTACTTCAGTATTTCTATATCATAAACCACTATGTATTTTGATTTTTACATAATCATTAAAAATGCTTATAAATTTTTAAACAATGGTAAGTGAAAAAAATCAGATTATAAAATAACTATTTACAAATTAGTGCTGGGGTTGTGGCTCAGTGGCATAGCACTTGCCTGGCACGTGAGAGGGACTGGGTTCAATTCTCAGCACCACATAAAAAAATAAAGATATTGTAACCATCTACAGCTAAAAATATTTTTTAAAAAACAAACAAACAGGGGCTGGGGATGTGGCTCGAACAGTAGCGCGCTCGCCTGGAATGCATGCGGCCCGGGTTCGATCCTCAGCACCACATACCAACAAAGATGTTGTGTCCGCCGAGAACTAAAAAATAAATATTAAAAATTCTCTCTCTCTCTCTCTCTCTCTCTACCCCCTCTCTAAAAAAAAAAATTAGAAACTCTTTTCTCTCTGTATCCTGGTATCATGACCAGCGCTACTTTCCTTCACCACATTCTTCAGCCATGATATCCTACCTTATTCAGGCCCTGAGGAAGGAGTTGGCCATCTATGGACTAAAACCTCTTAAACTGGGAAGGACAGTACCAGACCTAGAACCTGGGCCTCATGTATGCTAGGCAAGTGCTCTACTACGGAGCTACATTCCTGGTCCTCTTTAAAACAGGGCACAGCCTGGAACTGTGATTCTTCTCTCAGCCTCCTGAGTATCTGGTATTAAAGGATATATGAATTTTTCTTCATTTTTTAATCTAAGGAACTTAGAAATAGAATATGCAAGCATGCATCTTGTTCTACATTCTCATGAATATTTATCATTTGTACACTAATGAAGAATTCCATTTTCATATAGTATACCAAGTAAGTTATTATTTTCTTTTTCTTTTTTTTCTTTTGCTTTTTTGGTATTAGAGATTGAACCCAGGGATGCATTACCGCTGAGGCACATTCTCCACCCTTTTTTTATATTTGGTTAGATACCAGGTCTTGCTGAGTTGCTTAGGGTCTCACTAAATTGTTGAGGCTGGCTTTGAACTTGCGATACTCAGTCTCCCAAGATTACAGACATATGGATTACAGACATATGCCACCATACCCAGCATGGTGGGCATATCTTATCTTCGAAAATAAATAAAAAGAAATGTGTACTTGTCTGCATAAGTCAAAAAATTAAAAAGAATACAGTGAAAAATTAAGAGTGGAGAATTATGGCAAAATTTTTCTGCTCTCTTTTTTCCCCAAGTTGTCGCAATAAATATGGATTGTTTTTATAGTGAGTTAGGATATGGTATTTTTCTGGGTTGTTTCATTTTGTATTTTTTTCTTGTGTGATGCCAGGGATTGATCCTAGGGACTCAGACATCCTAGGCAAGTGTCCTACCACTCAGCTACATTCCCCAGCCCTTTTTCATTTAATTTTATCTTGATACAGTGCCTGGCTAAATTGCACAGGCTGGTCTCAATTTTCAATGCTCCAGCCTCTGCCTCCCAAAAAGTTGGTATTATAGCTGTACACCACTGCATCCCATTGTTCATCTGTTTTTAAAAATGCTTTTCCAGTTGGGCATGGTAATAATAATCTATAATCCCAGTGGCTCAGGAAGCTAAGGCAGGAGGATCACAAATTCGAAGGCCAGCCTCAGCAACTTAGTGAGGCCCTAAGCAACTAGCAAGACCCAGTATCAAAACAAAGAAAAAGGCCTGGGGATGTGGCTCAGTGATTTAGCACCCCTGGGTTCAATCCCCAATGCCAAATAAATAAATAGAACTTTTTCAGGAGTAGGGATGTAGTAACTCAATTGTAAAGCACTTGACTGACATGCATGAGGCCCTGGGTTGGATACCTAGCATTGCAAAACAAAACCCAAAAAATTTCTAAAACTAACCTTGTCACATATCCCTACTATCCTTTGTTGGTACAGTCTTATAACAAAATTCCGAATTATTTTTGTAAATTAAGGCTTATTTATAAGCAGTTTTACAAAATTCATGTCTTTGTAAAACTGCTTATAAATAAGCCTTAATTATAGCATGTAAAATCCTAGCAAAGCAGTATCACACTGGTAAAAACTATGACTTTTGTCGAAACTATAAAATCCCTATCAGCAGAAATTGAATGTTTTGAATCTATATTTCCCCACGCCTCGCACAGATCCTAGCAAACATTAAAATTTTTACAAACGTGTTTTAAAATATATGCTAACAGAAATCATCCTTGGAATACTCAAAAATTGCTGCAAGCAGGCTCATCCAATTAATGTTAAGATTATAGGGCAGCTGAGCACAGTGGTGTATGCCTGTACATCTATAGGCTGAGGCAGGAAGATACCAAGTTTAAAAGCAGCCTCAGCAACTTAGTGAGGCCCAAAGCAACTCAGTAAGACACTGTCTCTAAACAAAATACAAAAAAAGGGCTGGGGATGTGGCTCAGTGGCTAAGGGTCCCTAGGTTCAATCCCCCATACCAAAAAAATAAAAAATAAGTGGGCAAAAGTTTAAGAACACAGTTCCCAAGTACCTCCCCCACAATACTTATTAATTTAATTACAAAGAGAAGAACAGTAATTATATGGTGGAGAGTCCAACAGACACAATATTTGCTGACAGAATAGCAATGTTTGTGCTTCTACATGACAAGGAATAAGCTAAGGTTTTTAACCAAATCAATAAAAGTATTTCAGGATAATCTAATTAAAATACAGAGTATGTTTGAGATATAGTTCATACACTCTTGAACAAACATAACAATTAGTGAAAGAAACAAACTTATCAGTCCATCAAGAGGTGTGACATGCAGGGGCCTGAGTCATGCTCAGCATGCATGAGGCACTGGGTAGGTAAATAAGAGCAAATAAATAAAGGTATTGTGCCCATCTACAACTAAAAAAAATATTTTAAAAAAGGAGATGGGGTTAAGTGTGTAGTTCAGTGGGACCACACACTTCTGGGTTTGACCCCCACCAGCTCAAAAAAAAAAAAAAAGTAAGAACAAGAGCAAGAGAGGAGCTGTAATCCCAGCGGCTCCAGGAGGCTGAGACAGAGTTCAAAGCCAGCCTCAGCAAAAGAGAAGTGCTAAACAACTCAGTCAGACTCTGTCTCTAAATAAAACAGAAAATAGGGCTGGAGGTGTGACTCAGTTGTTAAGTGCCCCTGAATTCAATCCCCAGAGCCAAAAGAGAGAGGGAGAGGGAGAGGGAGGGAGAAAGGGGGGGGGGGGAAGGAGGCCTGAGCACACCTACAGACCCAACTACTCAGGGAGACTGAAACAGAAAGAACACTTGAACCCACAAGTACAAGACCAGCCTAGGCAAAACACAGACGATGCCATCTCAAGAAACAAAACAAAAAAAACATGACTTGCCAGGCACAGTGGCACACGCCTGTAATCCTGGAGACTAGGGAGGCTGAGGGAGGAGGATAGCGAGTTCAAAGCCAGCCTCAGCAAAAGAGAGCCGCTAGGCAACTCAGAGAGACCCTGTCTCTAAATAAAATACAAACCAGGGCTGGGGATGTGGCTCAGTGGTCGAAGTATCCCTGACTTCAAGCTCCAGTATCCAAAAATTAAAAAAAAAAAAAAAAAAAAAGACTTATGTATTACCACTGTTGGATAAAACAGCAAACGACAGTTTCAACTAGTCCCAAGTCAGGTCTAAGAAGCACTAAGACTTATTTGCAATACTTCTCCAATGGGCAAGTCTAAAAAATGCAAGACAAGAAAAGCAATAGTAATTCATTTACTTAAATATTATCCAATACCCAGAATTTGGATGGATAGGCTTAAATGATAAACTAAACAGAAAACAGAATAGTCTGCTTCTGCTTCTGAATCCAGATACATCAGCAAAATGAAAATTATAACTATGAAACTAAGAAGTACAAGAGATCTTTTATTTAAAGAAAGGGGAGGAAGCTAGGGCAGAGTAGCTCAATGGTAGAGCATGTACATACAGACACAAAGTGCTGGGTTCAATCTCTAGCTCAAAAAACATAAAAAGAGGGCTGGGGATGTGGCTCAAGCGGTAGCCTGGCATGTGTGCAGCCCGGGTTTGATCCTCAGCACCACATACCAACAAAGATGTTGTGTCCGTCGAGAACTAAAAAATAAATATTAAAAATTCTCTCTCTCTCTCCTCTCTCGTTAAAAAAAAAACATAAAAAGAAAAACAAAATCTTCAAAGTTCTTTTAAGAATCTGTTCTCAGAAGAGATGTAAAAAAAAAAGAGATGTAAAGACAAGATCTATTATCTAACTTACATAAAAAATAAAGGGTCTCTTAAAAACAAAAGTGAAACTGGTAAATTATTTATAGCAAACTTCCAGTTTAGAATGGACTAAATAAAGTGGGGTGGGGCAGGAGTCTGCAGTTCTTCTCAAACTAGTGTACCTCAAACTAATGCACTTAAGAATCACCTGAGAGGTAGTTAAACTATGATTCCTGGGTCTCATCTCTAAAGACTTTATTTAGCAGACCTTAAGGAAGACCTGAAAAGATACATTCCTAAGATATTCCAAAGGTGATACTAATATCCGTGGAGTATATGTTCAGTAGCATCACTTGAGTCACAGTCCTAGAACTAGTGGAAAACTAACTACAGAATTAAAAAGCCTTTGAATTGAGCTGGTCCCAATGGTATACAAGGTAATCCCAGCTATTAGGAAGGCTAATGCCAGACTGGGCAATATCACAAGACCTTCTCTCAAAATAAAAAGGGACTGGGGAGCCAAGCACAGTGACACACACTTGTAATACCAGGGATTGGGAGGCTGATGATTACCAAATCAAGATCAGTTTCAGCAACCTGGCAAGACCCTGTCTCAAAAACTTAAAAAAAAAAAAATAGTCTGTGGATATAGCTAAGTTCCCCTCGGTTCAATCTCCAGTACTCCACCACTTCCGACACCGGAGAAAGGCAAAAATAAACAAAATAAATAAAACCTAACATATCATCAATACCTACCAAAAATTGATAGCTCAAGACAGGATTATCAAATGATTCAAAAACTAATCCTTTTAGACAAGTCTAAAACTAATCCTTCTTTTTCTCCCTTCAGAGAAAACATGTCCCTGCAATTCTCAAACACCTCTAGCACTATCAGACAAATTGTACTAGATGTTCCTTATAAATGTCCCTTATTTAAACTACTCAGTTTGTGTTATTTCATTATAGCAGCTCTAACTAATACAGAGAAAAAGCAAATGCAGCAAAATTGTAACTAATGATGAATCTAGGAGGAAAGTACATAATGTTAACTGTACTATTCATTCAACTTTATGTCTAAAAACTGTTCATATATTTGTATAATATCTAAGAATCCTGTTGAGTATCTAACTATTTATTTAGTAGGCATTGACCATGCTTATCTAAGTAAAGGAACTTTGTTTATCAACATCTACAAAACAATTTACAGGGATGCTGTTTGGGATGAAAATCTACAGATAAGTTGGGAAGCACTACTATTTTGACACTGAATCTTCCTATCCATGTATATTAAAAATTACTCCATTTATTTAGATCTTCTTTGTGTAGTTTTCTTGTACACATTTTGCTAAATTTACATCTAAAGTATTTTTTTATGTCAATGTAGATGGCACTGTGTTTTAAACCACAATTGTCTGCTGCTGATATATAAGAAATTGACTTATATATTTACCTATTTTTTTTAAAGAGAGTGAGAGAGGGAGAAAGAGAGAGAGAATTTTTTAATATTTATTTATTTATTTTAGTTATGGGCGGACACAACATCTTTGTTTGTATGTGGTGCTGAAGATCGAACCCGGGCTGCATGCATGCCAGGCGAGTACGCTACCGCTTGAGCCACATCCCCAGCCCCATATATTTACCTTGTATTCTGAAACCATTATAATCACTTTTAGTTCCAGGAGTGGTTTGGATTTTTTTTTTTTTTTTTTTTGAGACAGGGTCTCACTAAATTGCCCAGGTTGGCTGGAACTCCAATCCTCATGCCTGTCTTGCAAATTTCTGGGATTACAGACAAATACCACCAACACACAGCTTGATTATATTTTTTTTTTCTTTTTTCAGACAAACAACTCAGCAGGGTGGCTTATCTGCCTAGAAAGGATCTGTGGGTTTTTCCAAGGACAAGGGTCTTGCCTCCCCTTCCTTAGGACAGGCATTGAGATAGAACTTACTGTTATTTATTTATTTTCAAAAATGGAGTCACATCAGTTTCTCATTCCCCCCTTTGTCTAGAAACTTGGGGACCAATAATGGTTCCATCAGTTGGGGGTCTATATGGGCAGGCCCCATCTTTTTTTTTTTTTAAAGAGAGAGGGAGAGAGGGAGGGAGAGAGGGGGGGAGAGGCGGGGAGAGAGGGGAGGAGGGAGAGAGAGAGAGAGAGAGAATTTTAATATTTATTCTTTAGTTATCGGCGGACACAACATCTTTGTTTTGTATGTGGTGCTGAGGATCGAACCCAGGCCGCACACATGCCAGGCAAGGGAGCTACCGCTTAAGCCACATCCCCAGCCCCAGGCCCCATCTTGGTAGGATTCTCCTGAGTTTGATAGTGGGTACACAGAACCATCATCTGAACTCTGTCCTTGATGAAAGCCACTAGCTTGTTCACAAGCAGTCCTACTAAAGTTGACACTAGGGTAATTTGAGAGGAAACAGTAACCCTCAGGGGAACTGATTAAATTTCTTTACCCCTGAAGCTTCCCACCACTATATCTTTGCTTAAAATCTTCAGACATGCAAATATTTATAACATGCTATGGCAAGAGACAAAGTATGTACAAAATGCCACAGAATTCTCAACATATATTAGAAGAACTGAAAATGGGGATACACCACAAGGTATTTTCACATGCATTTTCACAGCATTATTCAAAATAACTAAAATAGCAAACTAACTAAATGTAAATATACACTTACAGGTGAATGGGTAAAGAAAAAGTCATAATGCCAGGCATGATAGTCCATGCCCCAGAGACTCCAGAGGCTGAGACAGAAGGATGGCAAGTTCAAGACCAGCCCCAGTAACTTAGCAAGGCCCTAAGCAACTTGGTGAGATGCTAATTAAAAATAAAAAATAAAATGGGGTGGGAATGTAGCTCAATGTGTAAAGCACCTCTGGGTTTAATTCCCAATATAAAAAAAAAATGACATACATACAGTGGTATATTATTCAGCCTTAAAAAGGAAATTATGACTGCCAGGCATAGTGGCACATGCCTGTAATCCTAGCAATTTAGGAGGCTGGGACAGGTAGCTTTGAGTTCAAAGCCAGCTTCAGCAACTTAGCAAGGCCCTAAGCAACTCAGCAAGACCCTGTCTCTAAATAAAATACAAAAAGGGGACTGGGAGGCTAGAGTTCTGGCTCAGTGGTAAAGTGTTCACCTAGCACCTATGAGGCACTGGGTTCAATCCTCAGCACCACATAAAGATGAAATAAAGATATTGTGTGTCCACCTACAACTAGAAAATAAATATTAAAGGGGGAGGAGATGCGTGCTGGAGACATGGCTCAGTGGTTAAGCAACCCTAGGTTCAATCCCTGGTACCAAAAAGGAAATGACACATGCTACAACATTGATGATGAACCTTAAACATATTAAACTAAGTAAAATAAGCCAGTCACAAAAGGATATTAAACTAATAAGCCAGTAAAATAAGATATTAAACTTAAATAAAATAAGCCAGTCACAAAAGGTTATCATTCCTCTTGAGATTCCTAGAACAGTCAAAAAAGTAGAATGGAAACTGTCAAAGGCTAGGAGCTCCTGTTTAATAATAAGAGTTTCGGTGTTGCAAAGGAGTTCTACAGACTGCATAACAAAGTGAATGTGATTAACACTACTGATCTATAGTGAAAAATGGTTAAAATTTAAAATTTTATGTTATATATACTTACCACAATCTTAAAATAAAGCAAGTATGGAAACCAGAAGGCACTTCAGTAGTGGCTTTAATAAATGAATAAAGACCTAGGTTCCATCCACAGTACCACAAGAGATCAAGCGATAGACAGTATTTCTCAGTTTCTAGTTCTATTATCCACATTGACCTAAAAATCTAATTCTTCAGAATACTTGTTGGGTTTTTTGTTGTTGTTGTTGTTTCGTTTTTTTGTTTTGGGCAGTGTACAGGATCAAACTCAAGGTCTTAAGTTTGGCTGTACAGATAGCTACACCCCAACCCCATGGTGCCTTTTAACTACCTCATGACATATACTTTTCATAACAATTGGATAATTCCCTTCTAAAAAGTCTTAAAAGGGAACAGTGGCACATCTATAATCCCATGTACTCATGAGGCTAAGGCTAGACATATCTCAAATTTGAGGCCTGCCTCAGCAACTTCTTGAGACCCTGTCTCAAAAATAAAAAGGACTAGGGCTGGGGATGTGGCTCAAGCAGTAGATCAAGCAGTAGCGTGCTCGCCTGGCATGCGGGCGGCCCGGGTTCTATCCTCAGCACCACATACAAACAAAGATGTTGTGTCCGCCGAGAACTAAAAAATAAATGTTAAAAAATTCTCTCCCTCCCTCTCTCTCTCACCCTCTCTTTAAAAAAGATGATTAAAACTGTAGAAAAAAAATTTAATGCTCTAAAGGATAGTTATTTAAAATAAATAAATAAATAAATTTTAAAAATTTTTTTTAAAAAAGGACTAGACACATAGCTCAGTGGTACTGCATCCCTGGGTTCAATCCCAGTTAGTGACCAAAAAAAAATCTGTCTTGCTATCAAAAGAACAATGTAGGCTGGGACTGTGGCTCAGTGGTACAGTGCTTGCCTAGCACACGTGAAGCACTGGGTTCACTTCTCTGCACTACATACAAATAAACAAAATAAAGTACATTAACAACTGAAAAAATATTTTTAAAGAACACTTATGCAATGTCAACCAAATATTTTTAAATAACGTAAAACAAAACCTCACCATTAAATCATGTCATTACGTTTTTCTTGACCTTAGTTAGGGTTTAGTATGGTTATTGAAAATTCCTTTCATTAGAGCCAAAAACTAAAGCCTACAGCTTTCTAACCACAAAATCAAACTCACTATAGCCTTCTAGTCAAAAAGTCAAATTCACATTTATATTTAGGGGCTGAGGATATAGGTCCATGGTAGAGTGCTTGCCTAGCATGGGCCTATATTATTAGGCCCTAGGTTAGATTCCCAATGACAGAAAAAAAAAAAGGGGGGGGGAACTCATATTTTTATCCATAACCAACAATCCACATTCCTGACTGCAAAAATCAACTGTGCAATCAATTGTAAACTGAATTAAATATAGCAAATCTGCCTTCCATGACACCAAAGGTACAATCAACAATTCTTTTTTTTTTTTTAAGAGAGAGTGAGAGGGAGAGAGAATTTATTTATTTATTTATTTATTTTAGTTTTCAGCGGACACAACATCTTTGTATGTGGTGCTGAGGATCCAACCTGGGCCGCACACATGCCAGGCGAGCGCGCAGCCCCAATCAACAATTCTTAAAAAGATAATACAAACATTACAAAAATTATAATTTTATACTTCAATGACCAATAAAAAGGTGAAAAAAGTATAGCTCAGTGTTAGAGCTTAAACTCCAGCATGCTCAAGGGCCTGGGTTCATTACACTACACAACACCGGAAAAAAAGAGAGGAAAAAGAAGCAAGCAAGCAAAAAGAATCCACAAATGACAGAATATATCTGCAATCATATATTTGATAAGAGACTTGAAAATATGGAATAAACTCTTACAACTCAATAATTAAAGGACAATAATTAAAGGGCAAAAGGTCTAAAGTTACTTGTCTAAAAAGATAAACAAATGCCAATAAACATATGAAAAAGATGTTCATCACCATTAGTTGTTAGGAAAACACAAATCAAAACCATGAATGTTGAGGTACAGCTTACCATCATATAGACATATATAAACAAGTGCTAGCATGCAGAAAGCCTCAAGTTCAATCTCTAAACTATATACATAAATAAACAAACCATAATGAAAGTCAGGTGCACTGGAACACTTATCTGTAGTCCCAGGTACTCAAGGGGATGAAGCAGGAGTATCCCTTCAACCCAGGATTTTATAAACAAATTGGAGCCCTCATACACGACTGGTAGGAATGCAAAATGGTGCAGCCTCTTGGGAAAACAGGCTGAAATTTCTTCAAATGTTAAAGAATTGCCATGTGATCCAACAATTTTACTCCTAGAAATATTCTCAGGAGAATAAAAAGCATCATATCCACATAAAAGCTTGTACACTCGTGTTCAAAGCAGCATTAATTAATTGGTAAAAACCAAAAAATGAAAACAAAAAGGCTAGGGATAAAACTCAGTGCTAGAGCACCCCTGGGTTCAATCCCCAGTAATGTAAACAAGGGAAAAAAAGAAAAATTCAAATGTCTCGGTGCAACTACTTGAACTCAGTTCAAGAACTCATAAAGCTTATTTTTTTAAAACTGTATTTGACCTGATGCAAAATTAGTTTGAGTCTACTGTTATATATGAAACTGAAATTTTGTTAAAGCTCTTTTTAGGCATCCTACTTAACAGAAACTTCCTCCTTCTACTGAAAAACAACTATGATTGTGTACAGAGAATTTCCACAAGTAACTGGTTAAAGGTCTTTAGTAAAACCATCAGAACCTTCAATATCTAATTCGGTTTTGCTTTGGGTTTTTTTTCCCCCTTGGGTCAGGATAATGAGGATTGAACCCAGGGGTGCTCTACCACTGAGCCACATTGCCAGGCTTACTTATTCTGAGGCAGGGTCTAAGTTGCCCAGGCTGGCCTCAACTTTACTATCCTCCTGTCTCATCTTTCCAAGTAGTTGGGATCGCAGGCATGTGTCATGGCACCTAGACAATATCTAGCTTTTTTTCTTTTTTAATTTTTTTTTAGCTGTAGATAGACGCAATACCTTTTTCTTTTTTGTTTTGTTTTGTTTTGTGTGGTGCTGGGAATTGAACCAGGGCTTTGTGCATGTGAGGCAAGCACTCTATAAACTGAGCTATATCACCCAGAACCCGACACAATACCTTTATTTATTTTTATGTGGTGCTGAGAATCCAACCCAGTACCTCACACATGCAAGGTAAACGCTCTGCCACTGAGCCACAACCCCAACCCCAACTAACATCTGTACCGATGAAATACTACTATGTAAAAATTTTTAAATGAGAAGTTTCTTTTTACTAATTTTTAGAGGTCCCCAGGGATTAAACCCAGGGGCACTCAACCACTGTGCCACATCTCCAGCCCTATTTTTTATTTTATTTAGAAACAGGGTCTCACTGAGTTGCTTAATGCCTCACTAAGTTGCAGAGGCTGGCTTTGAACTCGAGAGTGAGCCTCCTGCTCAGCCTCCCAAACCACGGAGATTATAGGCATGAGTCACTGTGCTGGTTTAGAGGAAGTTTATTATAAAACAAAAACAGATGCAGTTATCAAAATAGGGTTTGAAACCCACCTGGAAAAAGAGGTCTATAAAAAAAAGTTAAGTTATGAAAAGAAAACAGCAAATCATATCTGCACTCCCTTTTTGGTACTAAAGATTGAACCCCAGGGGCACTTAAACCAATGAGCCACACTGTCAGCCCTTTTTATTTATTTTGAGTCAGGATCTTACTAAGTTGCATACGGCCTTGCTAAATTGCTGAGACTGGCTTTGAACTTTGGGATCCTCCTGCCTCAGCCTCCCAAGCAACTGGGATTACAGGAGTGCTCCACTGCCTTGCTTCACATCTGCATTCTTACAACCAGGAGCTAAATTAGGCACGGTATCACGTACCTGTATTCCCAGTCTCTGGAGGCTAAGACAGGAAGACCATGAGTTAAAAGCCAACCTTGGCAAAAGCAAGGTGCTAAGCAACTCAGTGAGACCCTGTCTCTAAATGAAATACAAAATAGGGCTGGGGATGTGGCTCAATGCCCTTAAATTCAATCCCCAGGGCTGGGGATGTGGCTCAAGCAGTAGCGCGCTCGCCTGGCATGCGTGCGGCCCGGTTCGATCCTCAGCACCACATACCAACAAAGATGTTGTGTCCGCCGAGAACTGAAAAATAAATATTAAAAAAAAAAAAATTCTCTCTCTCTCTCTCTCCTCTCTCACTCTCTCTTAAAAAAAAAAAAAAATTCAATCCCCAATACCCAAAAACGGGGGCGGGGGGTGTATTTTATATGTTGAAAAGAACAATGATCAGAAGCTGTCATGCGTGTGTGTTTTACCATAACTTTTTTTTCGGTGTTGGGATTGACCCAGGGTCTCCTACATAAGCACATGCTCTTCGGGTAGAATAGAAGAAATAAAAACCAGGTAGAAAGGAGTCATAAGACAACACAAGGAAATACAATTTTTTACAATATTTTTTAGATGTTGATGAACCTTTATTTTATTCATTTATTTATATTTGGTACTGAGAATTGAACCCAGTGCCTCGCACATACTAGGTAAGTGTTCTTCCACTGAGTCACAACCCAAGTCAATTAAACAATTTTAATTTAAAGTTCAGCATACTTTTCCAAGGCTATCATTTCCTAAGCCAGTCTCTCTCCCAGGCTTGTTACTCACATATTACCATATATTCAGCATATATCATGTATGTTACCATATATTCACTGACTTATGTTATGCCGCAGTCTGGCTGGGCACAAATCACAAGCCACTCAAGCAGGAACAAACTTTATTTCTGAAATCCCTGAAAGCCACCCACGCAGCATTTCAGGAACACCACAACCAACGGGAGGGGAACTTCACCAACCAACCAATAGGAACTTCCCAGGAATCCCCGGGAGAACTCCAAAGTAGTAGGCCAGGCGGACAGCAGGGGTCTATATACAATTGAATACACAGCCTGTTTCAATCCAGCATCATCCAGTCACAGCAATTATACACAGCTTAACTTAATTATCATCATCTTAATGGCTCACCTCTCAACCATTACTTCTGGCAAAATGCCAGGGGCCATTCAGATTCGGCTGTGGCTCTCAGCATTATTAATTACCTTTTGCACTGTTAATCAGTCCACCAATAAGTAGATTAAGCAAAGAAGAGATACAATATTTTGATATACCTATAATTTTGAGAACTTTCCAATGTTATCTACTAACCAGATAATGGATTCTGAAAACTGTTAAGTCATGCTGAGATCACTACACTGATATCATCCCTACAAACCTTCTCATGTCCAGTCCTCATAAAGTATACTTTAAAAGAAAAGCCAGGAACCCCAAATATGTCTCTCACCCTCCAGGTAGTCTGCATTCTCCCCTGAATGCATATTACTTGATTTTTAAAATAAATCTGTGACTCTACTGATATATATTGAAATTCTTTCCCATCATGAATGCCAAGAACCCTGCTTGTCCTAAGTGAAGTCCCCCCTTCTCTGAAAACACCCTAGCCCTAAAAATCTTTAAAAAGTTCTTGAACCAAAGATTAAGGCCAACCTCAGCAACTTAGTAAGACCCTGTCTTAAAAGACAAAAATAAGGAGGACTGGAGTATAGCCTAGTGGTAAATCTCCAGGGGAGACAGGAGGAGTTCCATTAATAGTTGAGTGACTATGTCTAAATCTGCTCAAGAGCTGGGGTTGTGGCACAGAGATACAGTGCTCGCCTAGCATTCATGAGGCACTGGGTTCAATCCTCAGCACCAAATAAATATAAAATACAGATATTGTGTCCACCTATAACTAAAAAATAAATATTAAAAAATAATAAATAAATAAATTTGCTCAAGAACACTTTTTTTTTTAAATGCTAGTAACTGAACCCTGGGTCTCATGCATACTAAGTACCTGCTTCACCACTGAGATTATATGATCAGCCTCTAGAACTCAGAGTTTATGCCCATTTATGCCTGTTGGCACAATAAGTCTCCTTTTCACCTTCAAATACATTCTATTTGAATCATTATAGGAGCTGAGGCGACAGACTATGTTACATTGATAAAATGCAGTTCCTCAAAGGTAAAGCTGTTGTAATTTTTTTAAAAAGGAGGAGGAGTTCAAAACTGATATGGAATGATTTCTTTGACACATTATGAAGCTAAAAAAACCAGGGGTCATACACACGTGAGCATCTCAAACTTAAAAACCTGTGCATCACCAAGGTGTAGTGGTGCATGCTATAGTCCCAGCTATTGAAAAGGCTAAGTTAGAAGGATCACTCTAGTCCAGAAGTTCCAGGCCAGCCTGGGAAACATAGTAAGAGCCAATCTCAAAAAAGAAAGAAAAGCTTGTGCATCAAATGACACAACATAGTGAAAGGCAACCTACAAAATGGGAAAAAATATACATAAATCATATATGTGGTAAGGGCTTCATATCAAGAATATACCCATGGCAGTGCACACCTGTAGTTCCAGAGACTTGAAGTCTGTGACAGGAAGATCATAACTTCAAAGCCAGCCTAGGAAACTTAGCATTACTCTGTCTCAAAAAATAAAACACAGCGGCTTGGGGGGCTAAGGTAGGAGAATCAGGAGTTCAAAGCCAGCCTCAGGAACTATGAGGCCCTAAGCAATTCAGTGAGACTGATAGACCCAACCTGATCTTTTATTAAAATTGGGAGCCATCTTGCCACAAAGCCATGAAAAGCTAATTTCGGCTTTACTATAAATTACTGCAAATTCTGAACCTGCTTGGAATGCCTGCCCATGCCTTGAACTCACCCATGCCTGGCTCTCTGACCAGATAGCAGCCCTCTCTGAAACTTTAGTGACACCTCATAAATATTGGCCTTCCCTGGCCAGACAACGACCCTCTCTGAGGCTCTAATGGTCTTCATAAATTCTGATGTTGGGGCCAGCAAAAAAAAAAAAAAAAAAAAATGTAAACTACCATTAGTGTGATGCTTGTCAGAGTTCTGTTATCTGTAACCCCCCTTTTGTGTAACTTTCTGGGCTATAAAGCTGGGCTGTAGGAAAGGTGGGGCAGCTGTTTTGTTCCGGCCGTTTTGGGAGGGAAAGGCAGCCCGGCCGGTGGAAATAATAAGCTTGCTTTAATTTGATTTTAATTGGAGTCAGTGGTCTTTTCTTGCGTCCTGGTCTAACAAGACCCTGTCTCAAAATAAAATACAAAGTAGGGCCAGGGATGTGGCTCTGTGGTGGAGTACCCCTGAGTTCAATCCCCAGTACCAAAAAAATAAAAATAAAACAGGAATGCAGATGTAGCTCAGTTGTAAAGCGCCCCTAGATTCAATCTCCAGTACCAAAAAATAAAATAAAAACAAAAAACACACACATGTAGAGTGAGATCTGGGGACGTGGCTCAGTAATAAACCACTTGCCTAGTATATGCAGAACTGAGTTGAATCCAGGGCACTGCCAAAGAAAAAGAAAACTTTCCCTGCTTTCATGTGTTTTTGTTGTTTTTTGTTTTGTTTTTGTTCTCTACATTAAGACTTCAGCCTACAACTGAGTTATGCCCCCAGGCCCAAAAGCTACTTTGCAAAAAAAAAAAAAAAAAAACTGCTAATAAGTATGCAAATAACAGAATTAGAAAACCCCCAATGACATAAATGGCTCAGCCAACAATCATCAGACATTAGGTGAAAAATGTGAGGAACAGGGTATTCGTATGATGCCAGTGTTATCACTCTACACATCAAGTATAATTGCAAAGGGGAAAATCTACTTGTTCAATGAAGAAAACTGGTGGCCACCACACTAACCAAGTAAATTTAGCCCTATAAATACTGGCATTCCTAGCCACCTTTTAAGGGATCACTAGACGTTGAACTTGACATTCTATCTTTCCTGATGTAATGCAATGTAAATTGCATTACATCAGGAAATTGCATATCATCACCTGTGAAGGCTTTTTTTCTTTGTGGTGGCACTGGGGATCGAACAAAGGGACATGCTACCATTGAGCCAAATGCCTGAGTAGGTGAGATTACGGGTGTGAGCCATCACATCTAGCTACCTATAAGGTTTTCATTGTTTGTGGAAAGTTTGTTTGTTTGTTTTTGTGGTACTAGGCATTGAACCCAGGGCCTTATACGGGCTAGTCAAACACTTTAAATCTGAGCTTCATCCTCTGTAAGTTTTTAATGCTAAAAACATCTGAGCTAAATTTAACAAACCTTTCTATATCATCATCTCAGCTACTCATAAGGCTGAGGCAGGAAGATCACAAGTTCCAAGCCTGCCTAGGAAAATTCAAGAGACACCCCCCCCTTCTCTTGCTCTTTTTTTTTTTTAAAGAAACAGCATCACACCATGCTGCCCACAAATTCCTAGGTTCAGTCATCTTCTGCCTTAGCTTTTGAGTAGCTGAGACTACAAGTGCACTTCACCTTGCCCCACTGATGTGGAACATTTTTAAATTTTTATTTGGTACTGAGGATTGAACCAAGGGGTGCTTAACCACTGGGCCACATCCCCAGTCCTTTTAGTTTTTTTATTTTGAGACTAGATCTCACTAAGTTGTTTCAAACTTGCAATCCTCCTGCCTCAGCCTCCCAATTCCCAGGGATTAAAGGCATGTGTCATTCACCATACCCAGTTGGAACATATTTTTAAAAGATGGGGGTTGGGGTTAGCATGTGAGACACTGGGTTCAATCTCAGCACTACATAAAAATATAAACAAAGTTGTGTCGATCCATAACGAAAAACATACACAAAAAAAGATGTTGCTATATGAGCTGGAGATGTAGCTCAATGATACATCACCTGATTAGCATACTGGAGACCCTGGGTTCAATTCCCAGCAGCCCTAGCCTGAAAAGGGATGCTGCAGATTTAGTGCTAATTGCCACAGACCTGATAAAGACATTATGATTATGTATGTTCTTAGTTTGAGTGTGGTTTGAAATAAAAATACATGAATGTATAGGAAATAGTATTAGCTCAAAGAAATGTTTCCTAAGATTTTAAATTAAGAATCAGAATATCTGAATTTAATTTCAAATGATGGGGGTGGAGTGGTATACACAATTAAAGCAAAAGAGCTAAATGTTAGTTAACAGTTAAATATAAACATAAGGTAATGGGTGTTCATTGTACTATTCATCCATTTTTATACATGTTTGAAATTTTTCATAACATAAAATTGGAAAGTTACCATAATATTTCACATACAAAAAAAGAAAAAAATTGCTCCTTAAAAGTATCTTACTAGGGCTGGGGTTGTGGCTCAGCGATAGAGCGCTCACCTAGCATGTGTGAGGCGCTGGGTTCAATCCTCAGAACCACATAAAAACAAATAAGTAAAATGAATGTATTACGTTCAACTACAACTAAAATAAATATTTTTTTTAAAGTATCTTACTAGGCCAGGCACAGTGGTGCTCGCCTGTAATCCCAGCAGCTGGGGAGGCTAAGGCAGGAGGATCTAGAGTTCAAAGCAAGTCTCAACAATGGGGAAGCACTAAGCAACTCCGTGAGATCATGTCTCTAAATAAAATAGGAAATAGGGCTAGGGATGTGGCTCAGTGGTTGAATGCCTGAGTTCAATCCCCAGGTGTCCGTCGTCCGCCGCCACTCCCCAAAGAAAGTATCTTACTATGGCTGGGCATTGTGGTGTATGCTACTCTGGAGAAGCTCCAGCTACTCTGGAGGCTCACAAAAGGATCACAAGTTCAAGGACAACTGGGCAATTTAGTGAGACCCTGTCTTAAAAAATAAAGTATCCTACTAAGTGGGACAGCAAACAGAAAAGAGATTAAGTGCCTTTAGTAACAAATTCAGTCTGAGGTACAGTTTTGCATTTAACCCATTCAAGGACCAGCTAAAAATGGTAAGTACTCTGGTAAGAACACAAATCTACAGAAGGCATTTACACAGACCTTAGACTAAAGAGACAAGTTAAAAATAAAGGAAAAGTAAATGCAATGAAATTTAGCTGGATTTTGAAGAATGAAAAAGATATAAATAAATTGTCTGAAAGAAAAGAAACAATTAACAAGGATTAGCCTAAGCAAAAGTCAAAGTACAGCAATAAATCAGAAATAAACCAGGTCAGTTTGAAATGTGGATCCCTGTAGAATCACAAGGGGAATTTTTATAGAAAACTCATTCATCCTTCAATTTTTGTAATGACAGGGTCTCACTTAAGTAGCTGAGGACCTTGCTAAGTTGCTGAGCCTGCAATCTTCCTTAAAAATAAAAAATACAAGAATAAAAGTCACTATGATACCTGACTTCAAAATGTTCATGAAGGCCAGGCACAGAGGCTGTAATCCCAGTGACTCCAGAGGCTGAGGCAGGAGAATTCCAAGTTCAAGGCCAGCCTCAGCAATTTAGCAAGGCTCTAACCATCTTAGCAAAAACCTGGTCAAAAATTAAAAAATAAGAAAAAGGTTGGGGACATAGCTCAGTGGAAAGCACCCCTGCGTTAAATCCTTGGCTACCAAAAAAAAAGTTCACAAAGTTAAGAACAGAGTCAAAGCACACTAAGCACATTAATTAGAAATACATTCAAAAAACAAAAACAAAAAAAAGAAAAGAAATACATTCAAAAGGCTTTCATAACACAGAGAAAGGAATATGTTACCTAAAGAAATTGTCAATAAGTTTTCAAAGATATTTGTGTTAATGTTTAAAAATTGAAAATGATTTCAACAAGTAAATCTCACACTTAGCATGGGTGAGGTCCTGGGTTCAATCCATAGGAATAACAGAAAAAAGTAGGTAGTTGGCTGCTACTGAAATCCATGATGCTTTTTTCTTTTTTTTTAAAGATTTTTCTTTCTTTCTTTTAAAGTTTTATTTTGTTTATTTTTATGTGGTGCTGAGGCTGGAACCCAGTGCCTTAAGCATGCGAGGCAAGCACTCTGGCACTGGGCCATAACCCATCCCCATTACGCTTTTTTTCAATGCTACCCAGCACTGGGGATTTACAAGCAATCAAATTATGAAAATAAGGCATAACAAAAACTTTATGAAATCAGTTAACTCTACTAGAAAGTTATTAAAATGCTTATGAGCTACAAGAATCATGTTCTATGGGTCAGGTGCTAAAGAGCTTCTATGTCTAGAATTAGTATAAATAGTTTATAAAGGGGAGAGAAAAGTCACCAAAGAAAACACATGTTCAAGAGCAAACTTTTAAATCTAAACCACTGATAATAACAAAAGACAATACTTTTCGGTTTTGGTACAGGGACACTCAAACACTGAGCCACATCCCCAGCCCTTTTTATTTTTGAGACAGGGTCTCACTTAAGTAGCGGAGGGCCTTGCGGAGCCTGGCTTTGAACTTGCAATCCTCCTGCCTCAGCCTCCCCAGCTTCTGGGATTAAGACAAGCACCTGCTCACCTGGCTAAAGACAAGACTTCTAAGTATTAAAACTATCATCAGGCAACTTGTCTCACAACATATTTCAGCAACAAAGAAACTTGTAACTGTTTCAACAAAACATTTCTTATCAGCAAGTTTCAACACATATGAAATTCTTAAAGTTTTGTAGAAAACTAAGTTTGGAACCCATACTTGTTTAAATAACATTTATGATAGTTAAATATTTTTATAATGAAGATTGCTCACATGGGGACTCCCAACTAAGTAATACTATCTTTCCTAAAAATATTTGTAACATTCCAAATATTTTTCTAAGTAACCTCAAAAAGATTACATAAATGCATTCATAAGTGAAAAACTTTTTAAAATATCTATTGTAGTTATAAAGCTTTATTTACAACTTTACTTTCTTATTCTGAAATAAATTTGAGCTTGGCAATAATCAAGCAACATTTTCCTCCAAAAGTAACATAAAAAGAACATGGACTTCTTATTACTAATCAAAGAGAGCTATGAATAAGCACCTTAAATCATTAATAAAAATATGGTTAGGGGCTGGGGCTGTAGCTCAAAGGCAAGTGCTTGCCTAGCATGTATCTGAGGACTGAGTTTGATCCTTAGCACAGTGTTAAAAAATAAAAAATAAAGGCATGATGTCGTATCTACAACTACAAAAATTATTTTTTAAATATATATGTATATATATATATATGGTTGAAGGTTTAGCTCAAGATAAATCTGTAATGGCAAAATTGATAACTTGGTATTTTTCACGAACTAAAGATTGCTGGGATTGTGGCTCAGAGGTAAAGCGCTTGCCTAGATCCTCAGCACCACATAAAAATAAATAAATTTTAAAAACAAAGGTATTATGTCCAACTACAACTAAAAATAAAAATAAATATTTCAGAAAATAATTTAGACCTTTAGTTTCACACATAACGATTTATTTTTCCTTAACAAACTGTGTTTTGGGGCTGGGGATGTGGCTCAAGCGGTAGCGTGCTCGCCTGGCATGCGAGCGGCCCAGGTTCGATCCTCAGCACCACATACAAAGATGTTGTGTCCGCCCAAAAATTTTTTTAAAAAAAATTAAAAAATTCTCCCTCTCTCTTTCCACCAAAATTCTTCCCAGGAGTATAGAAAATTAAAATTTCCCCTAAATTACTAGAAAACAGGCTAAATAAGGAACTTTAAATCTTAGCACAAACTCAAATCTTCTATTGAGTAAGGAGACCAGTTAAAAGTGCAAAAGTATCTTTTAAAAGATGGGCGTCCAGCCAGGCAAGATGGCGTGCACCGGTAATCCCAGCCATTCCAGAAACTGAGGCAGGAGGATCCCAAATTCAAAGACATCCTCAGCAACTTAGGGAGGCCTTAAAGCAATACCTTGTCACAAAATAAAATGTAAAAAGGGCTGGGGAAGTAGCCCAGTGGTTAAATGTCCCTGCGTTCAATCCCCAGTGCCAAAAGAAAAGGGAAAGATGCGTGTCAAATGCAATTAAGATTTGAAAAAGAAAAATGCCACCAGGGGAACGTTTTCTTTCAACTAACGGTCAATAGCAGTTTTGCTTGAATTAAATAGATCTACCACAACACCACGTTCACAAACATAAAATAATAGAACTCCAGAGTGTACGTAAAACCTATGCTTCCAAAAAGCGTGACTTTCAGCATAGCTTTTTGTTCCTATGCAGTCTTCCAAAGTTCCTGAACAGTTAGCTTAATGACATCTGTGTAGAAACTACACAGCTTGATAAGCTTTCTACTCCTCTGATTTGATTTAGATATAACCACTGAATGCCCTAGCAACATACCTTCTCCGTACTCCAGAAGAGCCACTAACCACAAGGGTTACAACCAAATATCAACATTTATTTTAGTTTTCTTTTTGTTTGTTTGCTTGTTTGTTTAAAACAGGCTAGCCGGTACAGAGGCGTCTTATAATCCAGCTACTCGGGATGCTAAGAATCGCGAGTTTTGGGACCAGCCTGGGCTTCACAGGGAAAAACCCTGTCTCAAATGCAAAACAATGCAAAAACAGGAATGCTTTCTAAGGTCTTAGAGTAAATAAGTTGCCAAAAAGCAACTTAAAATTAGAGACAGGGAGGGGGTTACCAAAAGGACATACGTAGGATGCATTTTCTAAAGCAAACCAAATACGAATATAAACGTTCTGAAGAAGCAGGGCTTTGCCTGTCAAGCTGGGGCCCTTATCCCTGTAAAAAACACTGAATCCAAGCCACAGTAACATCAAGGCTAAACCTTCCGCTGTTTTATAGTCTGCACATTAACTTCTCCCGAATCTTCATCAACCAACGACTCAAACCACACTCCATTCAACTCTCGGCCCATCTCCTTCCAGTCCCGTTCAAAATATCAGTTTAAACGCGCTTCCCTCCTCCAAACATCACGTCTTATTCATGCCCGCCTTACCTACGTCTTCTCCATCGCCACCGGTCCCCAGGCAGGGCCTTAGTTTCACCATGCCCTCCTTTCCTCGCCGGCCTTAAGCCTCCAGTCCCCGCCCCAAAGGTTCAAACTTGCCCCAATCAGCCCTCCCGATATTGGTCCTCCCAGCTCCTCCAACCTGTCCCCCGGAGCCCCTCCAGTCCCCCAAAGCACGCAACGGCCAAGCCTGAAAATGGCGGAGAGTACTGCCGCCTACTGCAGGCGAGCGGTCCCGCGCCACCACTGCACTCACCGTCTGGCGTTGAGCAGAGCTCCTAACGGCGAGCGAAGCGTTCGTCTTCACAGTTGGGAACGTTTCTACTCTCCAGTCTCCTTCCTCCTCCCCTCTCAATCCCTCTCCTCCAAAAGTGCAGCCGCCATCTTCCCCAATGAACCACCGAGCGCACGTCATCACGCACGAGCGTACGGTACTACGTCACGTGCGCCTGAGCCGCGGTCTCTGTACTGCTGGAGCTACGCATGTGCATAGGTGAGGGGCAGGGCCTGGCTGAGTACCCACGCGGCTTAGTGTGAGCTTTCTTTGTTTGGCTGAGAGGTTCGAGCTGGTTGCCGGAGGGCGAATGATGGGGGCGGCACTTCACAGTACTGATAGGTTTCAGGTCGTAAGCCAGCCCGGATGCTTTCAAAAACACTCCGTTTTCCAAAAATTGAAGACGGTATTTGTTCGGAGATGGATACCTTAGCTATTTGGCCAGCCCTACCAAGAGTCAAATTATGGGCAAGGCGCTTAAAATTGCTAATTTTGTGTCCCTGTGTTTCACCGTGAAAACATGTAGCAGAATCAGGCACACAATTAGTGTTCATGCATTACCTGATACCAGTTGTGCTACAGATTACTTTATTTCCTCGGGAGGCCACGTGAGAAAAACAGCCTTATGGTACAACCACTTTGGAAAACTTATTTCATCGTTCTAATTAAAGATAAGAACGCTCACCCTGCGACCTAGAAATTCTGTATACCCACCAAAGAATGTTCAAGAACATTTATAACACCTTAATTCCTAATGAACAAAAATTGGTAACCCAAATTGCCTTGCATAGTTGAATAGGTAAATTGTGGTATAGTCCTACAGCACATTTCTGGATGTCAGTAGGTAAGAATTGCTGATGAACATGAGATACTGTTAACTCAGGCACCCTGTGTAATTTCTTTTTCTTTTTTTCCTCTTTTTGGTACCAGGGATTGAACTCAGAGGCACTCAACCGCTGAGCCCTATTTTGTATTTTTAATTTAGAGACAGGGTCTCACTGAGTTGCTCAGCACATTGTGTTTGCTGAGGCTGGCTTTTTTTTTTTTTTTAAGAGAGAGAAGAGAGAGAATTTTAATATTTATTTTTTTAGTTTTCGTCAGACACATCTTTGTATGTGGTGCTGAGGGCCGCACACATTCCAGGCGAGCACGCTACCACTTGAGCCACATCCCCAGCCCCTGAAGCTGGCTTTGAACTCTGGATCCTACTGCCTCAGCCTCCGGAGCCTCTGCCTGGTTTATGATTTGTTTGTTTCTTTTTGGTGGTGGTGCTGGGGATTGAACCCAGGCCTTGTGCATGCGAGGCAAGCACTGTAACTGAGCTATATCCCCAGCCCTTATAATTTCATTTTTATAGTAAAGAATACAGACAGGCGAGGTGGCACATGCTTGTAATCCCATTGTTACTGCTATTGACCAGTGACGAGTCCTTGCTTCCCCAATGTTGAAGAATAACACCAGAGAAGCACACGGAGGCAAGGTCAGCGTAGAAATTAGAAGTTTATTAAAGGACAGCAGAAGAAGGGGACCCAAGAGGTGGAATCTGTGGAAGTGCAGTTGTTTCCCCTTTTTATAGTTCTTTCAGTGATGGAATGTAGGTTGGAAGGCCAAGGGGTGGGGACACAGGTGGGCCAAAGAAGTAATCTGGGCAGGAAGGACTTCATTAACACTTCTTTGGGATGCGCTATCTTCAAATCTGCTGGGGCTGTTCATTAACATTTCTTTGGGATGTACTTTGGGCCTTGGGCTTTTCTTGGGACTTTATTAACATTTCAAGAGTTACTCAACTTTTCTGGAAATTCATTCTCAACATGGCCTCCATTTTAGATTCCATTTTAGATTTCACTCAATATTAGACTCGATTTACCTAACTACACTGCCTAATTTTAAATCTGGCTTCATTCCCCCCTCTAATTTTGGGAACTCCTTACTGCTGTAAGGAAAGGGGGTGAAGATCGTTCTGGCTTCTTCAGGCTGAAAGGGGATGATATTGGGCAAGCAGTTTGGAGTCCCCTTTAAAAATAGGATCTATCGAGTGGTCCATGATAGAAGTCAGATTGAGAAGTAATAGGCTGGAGGGCCATTTGAGTGATAGGTGATCTATAAGAGAAACAAGAATTCATTAGTACTGGAACCAGATTGATGCAGCAATAAATGCCACAGCACAGGAATATGTCAATGAGTATGATGCAAAAGACAGAGACTAACAGTGTTTTCCACCAGGAATTAACAGAGAACCAGGAGCTAAGATATTGTTCCCATGACAAAGTTGGTGAGGACATGGCTTCTATCTGAGCATATAAATTTTTAAGGATATTTGTCACATTGCCAGAATTGCCAGGGATGTAAATACAACATTTAGCTTTTAGGGTTATAGATGTCCCTTTTCTTAAGATACAGTTTAATAATTTAATGTCATCTGATCTTGCAAAATCTTTTTTCTAGTATGACCTGTGTCTAATAGAGAAACCTTTAATCTTGTTACTCAGGGCTGGATAATCATACTAGCAAACACCAAGCCTACCTGTGTAGGTTAGAAATACCTGTAGGCCTTAAAATAAAAAATACTCTGGCAGTTCCTTTTGATAGTTATCAGGCATTTCTGTCTGAGAATCCTTTTGTGTAGCCTCCAGTCTTACTTATTTTGGGAGGCTAACATAAAGTGTATACCTTAAAATATTAGTAGTAGTAGTAGTAGTAGTAGTAGTAGTAGTAGTATTTAAAATGTCCAGGAATGGCTGTGTTTTGGTTTTAACTATCTTTGCTAAGTGTTTAAGATGAAGCAGTCAAACTGACTTTTGTTTCTATCTATTGTTAACAGTCAGCTGAGTTTTTAATGGGAGTCATTCCTGGGGAAATTTGAGAGTGGCTTCTCAGTTCTGCTAGTGCCATTTGCGCTAGGATGGGTCCAGGTCTTGCTTGACCATGTGGCTTCCCTCGGAAGCATCAGGGATGTCTCCCTTCTCTGATGACCCTCCTCTTCATAGCAAATGCACTGATTGGCTTTCTGTTCTCCAGTGGTTCATTAATCTCCCTGATCGGGAGGTTATGTGGCCCAGAGTTGCAAAGCTCTTTGGAGAAGTCCCCTGCTCCCTGGATTCAGACTAACTCAGGGGGCAAGAGGCAAATATTGGTTTTCTTGGCCCTTTTAATTTAACTTTAATTTTAAAACTTAATCTTAAACAGCCAGCAAATAAATTTCAACAACCTTTTATTAAGAGTACTGGGCTTTAATATCTCTCTCTCTATATCCTGTAGGTGATAACTCATTATCTTAAATCAACCCAGGTTGTGTGTTCTTAAATCAGTGTTCTTAAATCTCTGCAAAACATTAACAGGCAATCTTTAGACCATTTATAAGAACACTACAAAATAAAATTATCAAGAGTAAAAACATATTTAGTTCATGTAATAGCTACCTTGAATTTTTGCAGAGTTATACATTATATCCCCTGTTTGAGATCCAAGTCATCTTGACAAAAACCACTTCTGGACAAAACTTTAAATGTACTGAAATCTGGCCTACTTCTTTCATAGTCATTTTCATATGTAGTGAGATGGGACACAGAACCTTTTCTCAGGTAAGGTGGGGCTCTTCATAAACCTTAAGTACTATAGTTCTGAAGCTGATCTTTGCTTTTTAGACATTATTTAATAAAACCTACACAAATTGTTGCTCAAGTTTACAAAAATATTAACTAACACAATATAATATCACATCTAAAACATGAATTAAAGAAAGACTGAAAGACTTTAACCTTTTGTAGAAAAGTAGCAAAGTACTTTTGTGTTTTGCAATAAAACCTTTATACAGATTAGGCTCTCATTAACTTAAAAATACATTTAGATTGTATCTTAGTGTAAAAAGTAACATAGAACTTTACATATCTTATTGATAACAATTTCAGTTATAGAACACAAATGATTGATTTGAGACATATTCCCCCAAATTGCCCAGACTGATCTTGAATTTAACCATCTTACCTCAGCCTCCCAAGTAGATGGGATTACAGGTTTCTTGCTCTTTGTCTGTAAACAATCACTTATGCAGCCTTTTCTGCATAAGTGATTGTTTATAAGAATATATGTCACTCAGGTTAACTTGAGTTCATATTCCTCAGCCTTGGTTTGCATATTTGGCTCAAATAAAGTTTTATTTTATTTAAAGCAGTGATTCCAATTTGCATGAACAAGACATATATACACTGGGTTAGGGAATGTAGCTCAGATAAGACTGTATAATTTTATTTTTTTGATGGGGTTCTTTTTTTTTTTTTCGTCTTTTTTGGAACTGGGGGTCGAACCCAGGGCTTTGCGAATGCTACACTGAGCTACATCCCAGCCCTCAGATAAGACTTTACATATGTTATGTTATGAAGGGCTTGCCAAGAACCTACAAGGTCTTGGGGTTTAATCCCCAGCAGTATAAAGCAACTAAAGTGCCTGAATTAAAGACCCAAAAGTAGCTGGTGGGCGTTTAACTCAGTGATAATGTGGGTTTAGCATGCATAAGTAATGTAAGATCTCTGGCATCTGCTTTAAATGATTCCAACCAACATCAGCAAGAAAGGTTGAGAAAATACAGCTAAATTCTTCTAATCCATGAAAATAACAAAAACAATGGCAAAATTTGTCAGAATCAACTTTTGCAGTTTCTCAGAACTCTTAAATTCTTTCAAAGACTTGACAAGTAGATCAAAAGTCCAAGGCCAGCCTCTGCAATGTATTAAGACCCTGACTTACTAAAAAGTAAAAAGGGCTTGGGATATAGTCAGTGGCAGAACACCTCTAGAATGGAAGGGAGAGAAGTGCTGAAACCTCCCTAAGGGTTAAAGGTAGAGGAAGGGAAGATGGGGGAAGATACATACAAGATAGGTAACCAAGAATTTACCCTATTCTACTTTTGTGTATATTTGAAAATTTCTTTAATAAAAAGTCTCCTTGGTTTGGGATAAATAGATAATACTGACAGCTGGCACAAAATTCAAGTTATAAAAGGAAATACAGTGAAAAGATGATCATCTCTCACCCATGACCTCTCTGGAGGCTACCATCTTTTTAAATTATTTTTTTTAAAAAAAGGCTTATTTTGACCCATGGTTCAAAGGGCCACTTCTGGTGATAGCATTCGTGTGTGTGTGTGTGTGTGTGTGTGTGTGTGTGTGTTGGGGAGGGGGCACACAGGGATATTGAGTATGGAACTCAGGGCCTTGAACATGCTAGACAAGTGCTCTAACATTGAACTATATCTCCAGCCCAGCAAATACAGTTCTTTTACTGGGCACCTTTTACTGGGCAAACAGACTATTTCTAATGATCCTGTTACAGTCAGCTCTAGATAATACAGCTTTCTCCTTCCTTTGAAAGTAGGTCTGCTGGGCAATGAATTTAAGTTAGTTTTACAGGGCTTGCCTAGCACCTGCAAGGTCTCAGGATTCAGGGGCTGGGGATGTGGCTCAAGCGGTAGCGCGCTCGTCTGGCATGCGTGCGGCCCGGGTTCGATCCTCAGCACCACATACCAACAAAGATGTTGTGTCCGCCGAGAACTAAAAAAATAAAAAATGTTGGAAATTCAAAAAAAAAAAAAAAAGGTCTCAGGATTCAATCTCCAGCAGAATAAAACAAAATGCCTGAATTAAAGACCCAAAGGTGGCTGAGTGGGTGTAACTCAGTGTGGGTTTAGCATATGCAGAACTCCAGGTTCAATTTCTAGCACTGAAAAATAAATAAACAAACACACACACACACACACACACACACACACACACGCGCGCGCATATATATTCAGAATCTTTAAGAAAACAACAAAAGTACATGTCACTATACTGCATTCACTACTACAAATCTGGGTTTGTGGAGGGAGAAAAAGAACACTAGATCCTAAATCAATTGGCCTGAGAGTATAAATTCTGCTATAGGTGAACCTAATTGATCTATAGTGCCTTCATTATAGTACCTGTTAAGGAAATTTTAGTAACATTTGGCAGATTAAGTCTCCAGCTCAGGTTCTGCTCTTGGCTTTGGGAGTACTGGAACTTTTTTTCCCCCTTTTGATCATCCTAGGGATTGAACTCAGGGTGTTTTCCTACTGTTACATCCGATTCCTTTTTATTATTTATATATTTATTTACTTAGGTGTGGTGCTGGGATTGAACTCAGGGCCTTGTCCATGCTAGGCAAGCACTCAGCCAACTGAGTTTTAGACATGTTCTAAGTTGCTTAGGGCCTCGCTAAATTTCTAAGGGTGGCCTTGAAATTGTGATCCCTCTGCCTCAGCCTCCTGAGTCACTAGGATCATAGGCATGTACCACCATGCCCAGCTGGAATCCACTTAAAGCCTCATCCATTTGTTCTAAATGCTTTTCTATCTTCAGGTATCCCATTAGTCATATGATGCTGGATTCAAAACTTTTCTGGAACTTCCACTTCTATAATTTGCTGGCTGAATAATATTGATTTTGGGGTTTCAGCTTCTTCCTTGGTAAAACAGCATTGCTCAGTCTTAAATTGCAAATCTGACCACTTCCCATTTCCATTTCTGATATTCTGGTCCAGATTATGACAGACCACATTTGCAGTCTAGTTAAAAATGACTTTTACATTTTTAAAGTTTGCTTAGAAAAAGACACACACGTACATGTTTGTTTTGCTAGTATTGGTTATTGAAGCAGAGGCACTCTCCCACTAAACCACATCCCCAGTCCTTTTTGTTTTATTGTAGACAGGATCTTGCTAAATTGCTGAGGCTGGCCTTGAACTTGGGATGCTCCTGCATCAGCTTCCTGAGTCACTGGGAACACAGACACCAACACTGCACCTGACCAGTCCAAACCAGTTTTGATTAATTGCTGATGCAATTGCTTTCCAACTATCCTTCCTGCTTGCCCTCTCTATGCTTCCCCTCCCACTGAATCCTGGTTCATTTTCTACGTTGCAGTCAGAACAACTTGGTTAAAGTAAAAATCAGATCTTATTACTCTCCTTAAAGTTTCCCAATAGCTTCCCGGTGTGCGGGGTATAAAATCCAAACTCCTGATACCATGACCAGGTCTGCTTTACTCAGTTTTTACAGTGCTGGGGATTAAACCCAGGAGTGAACTACCACTTTGAGACAAGGTCTCACTGTTGCTGAAGCTGGCTTCAAACTTGCAATCCTCCTGCCTCAGTCACTATAATAGATGTGTGTCAAAGTAACAGGCTTCTCTTCTCCTTTTTTATCCCCAACTATATGGTGGATACTCAATAAATTTAAATTAGTGAAATAGCACATAATGAGGTATTAAGGAGCATAAGAGCAGGGTGGGTGTCTCAGCGGCAGCATAAGCTCGGCACACACAAGGCTCTGGGTTCAATCCCCAGCACCACAGGCACAATAAAAGTATAAAGGTGGGTCTTAAGAGTGTTTATGAATGCCTAAGAGATGCAGTGAAATTTCAGTAAGATATAACCCTTGACATTGCCTAACCACAAATGCCTGGGCTCTAAGGCAATCTGCCCTATTCCTCCTATATTTAGAATGCAAACAGTCAGAGACAAGCCCAGGTAGAGTAAAGGAAATGATTCAAAGAGAACCCAAGGCCTATGTTGGTAATTTAGAATAAAATAGTGGCTGGCTTGTGGCTCAATGGTAAAGCACTTGCCTAGCATGTGCTGAGGAATTGGGTCCAATTTTCAGCACTGCATATAAATAAAAATAAATGAATAAAATGAAGGTCAATCAACAACTAAAAATAATATTTTTAAAAAATTGTAAAAAAAAAAAAATAACTCCCATAAGTTATCTCTGAACACCTCATTTCCCTAGGACCTCACCATAAGCCAGCAATCATAGTTAATGCCTGGGCTCTAAGGCATTGAAAGCAAGCACTAAGGCCAGTGACTCCTAAGTTATTAAATAGTTTTGAAACCACCTGTATATTGAAGTTTTTACTGACAGAAGCAAGTTTTTTAAAAAGTCAGTTTGGACTAGACACTGAAGAATCCCAGTTTTGCCAGGAGTTGCTCTGTGCAATATTATGTAGGGTAGTATGGTATTATCATTGTTTAATCCACCAATAGGACACCTTGGTAACAATTTTGTTATTTTTACTCCAGTGGCATATACAACTGCCAGCTTCTTTGATCCTGAAATTCAAGTAGAGGCGAAGAAGATCCACATCAGATATACAACTGTGCCTTCTCCAGCTCCGGATTTGCAGCAAATGGAAAGTGTGTGGCTAGGAAGGACAACAGTGGCTTGGCACTATATGGGGAGGTATCCAATAAGCAAGAGATTCCTTAGGAGACCTGGGTGCAGCTGAGGCCTGCTGCTCCTGTTTATCCAGGTCAGCCCAGGCCTAGCAGAGGTCCACAGGTATATCAGGGTTGGTATGTCCATAAATGAAAAAGGAGATGGGCATTTGGCACTTTCACATTCAAGCTACTGGCCTGAGCAGGAAGGCAAGGTCAGTTCTTAAAGGTTCCCTTAAGATAGACAAATTTTTCTCTCTTCTGTGTGTTTACTTAAGAATCTGATTTTCAGTTGAAGTCAAATCAAAATATTGTGGTTGTGAACCATTTATCTCTTAGAAAAAGCTTACCTGTTTCATAGGTGAGAGTCCATAACCTACTATGCCATCATCTCTGTTGGAAATAGTGAGAATCCGCTCTGGATGGAGACCTTTTTCTTTTTCTGTTTCTCTTATCAATTCACTCAAGACAAAATTATGAAAAGTATTTTAAAGAATCATTTGGAAAGAATTTTTTTCCTAACTTTTCTCCTTTTCAGCACACTAATAATTTCTTATTGAATTTTAAAAATATTATTTACCTTTTCTTAAATTATTTTTTAGTTGTCAATAGAATTTATTTATATGCGGTGCTGAGAATCAAACCCAGCTAGGCAAGCGCTCTACTACTGAGCCAAATCCCAGCCCAATGTTTTACCTTTTAAAACTCCCATTTTTTTTTTTTTTTGAGAGAGAGTATTTTCAATATTTATTGTTTAGTTCTCGGCGGACACAACATCTTTGTTGGTATGTGGTGCTGAGGATCGAACCCGGGTCGCACGCATGGCAGGCGAGCGCGCTACCTACCGCTTGAGCCACATCCCCAGCCCTAAAACTCCCATTTTTTAAAAAAAATATTTTTAAAGTTGTTGACGGACCTTTATTTTATTGATTTATATGTGGTGCTGAGAATCAAACTCAGTGCTTCACTCATGAGAGGCAAGCACTCTACCACTGAGCTACAACCCTGTACCCTAAAGCTCCCAATTTTATAATATTTGTTATTCTAATAAATATGGGCCAGAGAAATACTTTGAAATTTATTGACTGATGTTCTTGTAAATTCAAGACCAGACTATCTCCTCAGCCATGTAAACATCAGTCTGTGGCCACCTATGTCATTAAGTGCATTGTCCTTATTAATGCAAGCTTCTAACATTTCTTATCCAGAGGTAACAGTAAGTAATGATATTTGAAAAACAATTTTTTTTTTCATGTGTTTTTGTGGTTTTTTTGCTACCAGGGATAGAACCCAGGGCACTTACAGAGGCACATCCCCAACCCTTTTTAGATATTATTTAGACATAGGGACAGGGTCTTGCCAAGTTGCTGAGGCTGGCTTTGAACTCATGATCCCCCTGCCTCAGCCTCCCAAGCCTCTGGGATTACAGGAATCCACCACCAAAGCCAGCTGAAAAACAATACTTTTTAGAACAGCGGTGATAGGTGAAATAGAAGATGAAGACTTATCATGTAAAAATTTAAAACCTTAAAATCATGAAGTTTTTAAAAACTGATCAAAAAAGTGGCAAGATTTAGAGCAAGATTGAAATTGTTTATTTTATGGAGAGCTTTTTTTTGTGTGTGTGTGTTTTGTGCTGGGGATTGAATCTAGGGCCTTGTGAGGCAAGCCCTCTACCAACTGAGCTCTATTCCCAACCCCTTCTGAAGAGCTTTTAAAAATAAATTTAGGGGACAAAATATATGGCCTAATGGTAAAATGGTTACCAGAGTTCCATCCCCAGCACCACAGAACTAGAATGTCCTTCCCCCACTTCTTCACTTGATAGATTTCTAGTACTTTTAGACTTTACATACCTACTCTGTCCTCATGAAAAGTCTCAACTCGTGCAGAGTAATTGCTAGGCTTTCCACCTATGTCTCTACTAAATCGTACATCTGTCATTATTTGGGCAAACAGATATCGAACACATGTTTTATAGATTTAATGCTCATAACAAAAAGCTGAAAAAAATCTTATACCATTCACATTTCCCATGGACTTGGTAGGTTATTGCTTCTCAGCTTTTGGCTAAGATCAAGTGTAGTATCTTGGTAGGGTTTTTTGTTGATGTTGTTTTTGCAGAATTGGGGATTACGCTCAGAACCTCCCATAGGGTATGTACTCTAATACTGAGCTAACTACCTCTAACTTTTTTTAAAATATTGAGACAGGGACTCACCAAGTTGCTGAGGCTGGCCTTAATTTTGCAATCCTCCTGAGTCATTGAGATTACAGGCACGCACCACCTTGTCAGGCAAAACTATCTTGACTTTCTCCAACTTCTTCTCAGAACCATGACTTTATACACAAAGTGTCAGAAAGAAAAAATTCAAACTTTGAAGGAAACACAAATATTTCCCTTCAGAAAAATCATAGCTAAAATGTTTAGCTATCCATGTTCACTACTGGCCTCAAGTTGAGAGATTTCACTGCAGTGGTTCAGGAAGGCTCATAATCCTTCCATTCAAATCGACCCTGGTCTGATAAGTAGCAAGAGAGAGGTATGGAATGGATGCTCCCTAAGAGAAAAAGACCTCAGAGAGTTCAGACCTTCAAGTCATATATATGAAAGATTACTTTTGCTGTGCTGGGATGGAATCCAGGGACTTTCACATGTAGGTGAGCGCTCTATCACTGAGCTACATCCTTATCCCCCAGTTTCTCTTGAGACAAGGTCTTAGTACATTGCCAAGTGACTGGAAATATAAGTGTATGTCACAGTGCCCAACTGAAGAAAAAAAATCTTAATTGGGTGACAAAATGAGTTCTGTGGGGCTGCTACAAATCCATGTTGTGCAACACCACCCAAAGAAAAGTAGGCAAAATGCCTGTTTACCTCCATGCTAAAGGGCACAGTGATACTCAAGCAAGTGTAATTGCATCCCATGACATGCTTCCTTCCTGTTTCCTGGGTTATGTACAAGGATGCCAAGGCTCTCACAGTTATTAGCACTCCCTCCTTTTAATTTTTTTTTTTTGCGGTGGGGGTGGGGGGTTGCACCAGGAATTGAGCTCAGGAGCCCTCAACCACTAAAACACATCCCCAGCCCTATTTTGTATTTTATTTAGAGACACGGTCTCACTGAGTTCCTTAGCGCCTCACCATTGCTGAGGCTGGCTTTGAACTCGCGATCCTTCTGGTGTGCACCACCACACCCAGCTTGTCACCCTTTCTTTAATAATTTGAAACGTTGACATTGGTCTGGCTTAATTCTTTCTTTTGTACCTAGGTAAGACTATTCTTTCCCTATAAAAGTTTTCTATATTATACTTTAGTCAAAAACTACAAACACTTTGAAATTAAAATATGAAATGTTATGAATAAAAAATAAATGTGGGGTCCAAAATCCACAGTATGAGATAGTCAACAGCATGGCTTATATAATACCCCACCTCACCCTTCCCAGCAGCATGTTTAGGCAGTCACTGCAAGGCTGCTCTAAAATTATATGGTCATTATGGTCTAACAGTCACATTGGAAACAGCAACCTAAACCCACACCAAGATGGACTGTCTTCTTCAAGAATTCCAAATGTCTTTTGCAATAGCTTCTGCAAGGCAGGCCCAGCCCCAGCCCCTGAGAGGGTGGTGGTGTGCTGGGGACATGAGTCCCCCAAGAAGCTGAGTGAAGTTTGGAGATTAATACTGGAAACTGCGCTTTGTCTGGATATCATCAAGAATCTGCTGCAGTTCCTCATCTTCAAATCGCCCCTCCAGGCTGCAAGAGAAGGAAAAGACATGAGTGCCTCAGCAATTGACAATTTCCCCACTCTTATTTTATTGTTTGAAATATTTTTAGTTGTAGATGGACACAATACCTTTATTTATTTATCTTTATTCGATACTTAAGAATAAACCCAGGGCCTCACACATGCTAGGCAAGCGCTCTACCACTGAGCCACAACCCCAGCCTTCCCACTGTTATTTGGGCATGTTCATCTCCCAAAATTGCTTACCCATATCTCCTGTACCTTTACCTTTCTATTGTATTTCTTTTTTGCTTTTTCTTGTACGAACATTACAAAATTTCAAATCCATAAAAAGATATTTTAAAAGCCTTAACAATTAGACATACTTGATTTACCTTTCATAACTATAATAGAAAAATTGAGGGCCCATCCCAATACTTCTCCCCTTCCTTCCCCAGAAAAAAAATCACTGTCCTAAATTTGACATTTATCATTTCCACACATATTTTTTACTATATGTATCCCTAAGTGAAATACAGCTTAGATTCTTTTTTTTCTTTCTTTTTTTTTTTTAAAGAGAGAGTGAGGTGGGGGGGGAGGGAGAGAGAGAGAGAGAGAGAGAGGGGGGGGGGGAGAGGGAGAGAGAATTTTAACATTTTATTTCTTAGTTTTCGGCAGACACAACATCTTTGTTTGTGGTGCTGAGGATAGAACCCGGGCCGCGCGCATGCTAGACGGGCGCACTACCGCTTGAGCCATATCCCCAGCCCCCAGCTTAGATTTTCAAAGTTTATGTTTTTAAACTTTATTTTATTACTTAAAATTATACTTTTTCTGGTCCTGGGAATTGAGCTCCTACTCTGCCAGTGAGCTACAGTCTTGTTTTTAAACTTTGTAAGAAATGGCCCTGGGCCAGCATGGTGGTACATGCTGTAATCTAAGCAAGTTGGGAGGTTGAGGTAGGAGGATTGCAAATTCAGCAACTTAGAGAGACCCTAAGGAACTTAACAAGAACCTGTCTAAAAGCATAAAAAAATGGGATATATTTTGTGTTTTGTGCATTGTGCACTGCAACTAATCAGCCAGGATATCAACATATATTAGGTGTGTGTACTGTTTCTAAAAACCACAAACTAAGTATAATGAATTATCAATACAGTTTAGTATTTGCTAATTTTACTACATTCTTGTTATGTATTTTTAGTGAAGTCATAGGATTATAAATGCAATTTGAATAACGTTTAAAACCACATTTTATGACAAAGAGCCTTAAACTTAAATGGCCAAAGAACTGGTATATATGCTGTAAACAGAACTTTAAGAGCTTTGTTTTTCTGATATTAAAAGGGGGCTGGGGTTGTGGCTAAGTAGAAAACTCTCCCAGCAGGAGCAAGGCCCTGGGCTCAATCCTCAGCACCACATAAGAAAAATAAATAAAAAGGTATTGTGTCCAACTATAACTTAAAATAAAGTTAATAATGGGGCTGGGGATATATCTCAGTTGGTACAGTGCTTGTCTCACATGCACAAGGCCCTGGGTTTAATACCCAGCACCACACACAAAGTAATGGCATTATACTATACATATTCTTTTGCAATTTCTTCTTCCAAATTCATTCTGGCATGTGTTGATGTTACTTCATGATGTTCTAATTCATTTTTTTCATTGCTGTATAATAAACATTATATGACCATAAAATGACTCATTTACCCACACTCTTGTTGATTGATCTGTTGTTGTCCAATATGTGCTATCATCAGCAATAAACACTGGAATACATGTCTCCTAAACGTGTGTGGTATGTCTTTAGGACATGTACTCAGGAATGGCCTTTTGGGTCAATCATCTTTAACTTTACTAGATGCAATCAAATTGCTTTCCACAGTAATTTTACTAATTTGCAACACTAGTATTAATATATAAGAGTTTCAGCTATTCCATATTCTTACTAGCAACCTATAGAACCATCATTCTCTCATATACTGTTAAAAGGCACTCCTGTGCAATGGCACATGACTATAATCCCAGCAGCTCAAGAGGCTGAAGCAGGATAGGATGGTTGTGAGTTCAAAGCCAGCCTCAGCAACTGTGAGGTGCTAAGCAACTTAGTGAACTCTGTTCCTAAATACAAATACAAAATAGGACTAAGGATATGCTTGAGTGCCCCTGAGTTCAATCATACACCTTTTATTTCTTTTAAATTAATTTTTAGTTATAGGTGGACACAATGTCTTTATTTTATATTTATGTGGTGCTAAGGATCAAACCCAGTGCTAGGCGAGCACTCTACCTCTGAGCCACAATCCAGCCCCAATCATACACCTTTTAGACACAGTAATTCTATTTGTGGGAATTTATCCAAGACACACACATTTTATCTCAACTGGTACTAACCTTGGAATCAGAGCCTTGGACTCTTCAGCAGTCTCTGGGCAAAGGTTGGCCAAACAAGCCAACTCAAACTTATGTAGCTTTTTCTGGAGCAGCAAGCTAATCACAGGAAAGGAAATTAAAAAAAAAAAAGAATGATCAACAGAAAAAAGGAAGATCGTACATGGCTTTATGTGTGCAAAGCTCAGCTACTGCCCTTTATCTCCAAACCCATTTTTTCTGTTTTTGAATATAAACGGTATTCTAGTAAGGCAAATATTGGTGGGCTCCATGGGACCCAAGGAGTCAACCATGTGATTAAAGGGTTAGAATTTGCAGGCCCTCCTACCCTCCTCACTGTCTAAGGGAGAGGGGCTGAAAGTTGAGCTGATCACCAATGCATAATGTTGTGACCAATCATGCCTACATAATGAAGCCTCCATAAAAACCAGAAAGAACAGGGTTCAGAGTTTCCATGTTGGTGAATAAAAACATAGCCATGTGCCAGGATATCACATCTCAAATCCAAGAAGATAGAAGATCCTGTGCTCAGGACCTTTCAGAACCTTGTCCTGTTTTTCTTCACCTGATTATTGAAGCTGTCTGCCTGAGTTCAACGGGCTGTTTTTAACAAATAAATCTAATTTAAGGAAGGGGTCACTAGAACCACCAAGGAAAAGGTAAGAAGTTCAAGTCACAATCTGAGATTTGTAATTTACATCTCAAATAGGGGGCAGTCTTGAGGCACCAAGTTCTTAACCTGTGAGGTCGGACACTCTCCAAGAAGAATGTCAGAATAGAACTGAATAATAGTTGGTATTGAACTGCTTGGTATGAGGGGGGAAACTCCTCATATATCAGGTGTCAGATGTGTTGTGCCAAGTGACTATGTCAATAGGAAAAAAGGATTTGTTTTTTTCTTTCTCAGAAACATCTTCAAATGCATACTTCTTTGTGCGTAGGATTGATTTCTGTGTAGGTATCCTTTTGTTCTTTGTTCTATTTATTTATTATTGGTACTAGAGATCCAACCCAACAGCACTTAATCACTGAAGTACATCTCTAGCTGAGGTTTGACTGGAATTTGCAATCCTCCTGCCTTAGTCTCCCAAACAACTGGGACTATAGGCGTATGTCACATGCTCAATAAAATATACTACCACTCCTTAGTGGTTTTTTGTAGTACTGGGAATTGAACCCAGAGCCTCACTTATGTTAGGCAAGCACTCTACCCCTAGGCCACACCCCAGCCCTCAAATTATGTCTTAAGTTTTTTCACCATTTTCTGTATACTGAATATGTGAATGTCTGCTAGTTTCATTTTCAACTACATATTTAATTATAAGCCTCTTCCACATGGAATTACCACAGTATATTTAATTACTGCTGAATCTTTAGGTTGTTATCTTTGATCATTTAAAGATAGTTCTAAGGGGTCTGGGGTTCTGGCTCCATGGTAGGGCACTTGCCTAGCACATGTGTAGCACTAGGTGGTTCAATCCTCAGCACCACATAAAAAAAACAAAAACAAAAACAAAAAAAACCTAAATAAAGTTCAAAAACACAGTTCTAAGGGTGGACAGTGTTGTTCAGTGGTAGACCTCAATGTTATACCATGTGTTTAACATGCTAGAGGCCCTGGGTTCAATCTCCAGCATCCAAAACAAAGCAAAACAAAAGTGGCCAAAGGGACCAGGCATGGTGGCACATGCCTGTAATCCCAATGACAGGAGGCCGAGGAAGCAGTATCCCAAGTTCATGGCCAGCATCAGCAACCTTGGAAGGCCCTAAGCAACTTAGCGAAACCCTGTCTCAAAACACAAAATAAAAAAGGCTAGGGAGGTGGTTCCGTGGTTAAACGCCCCTGGGTCCAATCCCTGGAACAAAATCAAGTAAATAAATAAATAAATAAAAAGTGGCCAAAGGGAATTTTGGTCTTATAAACAACTTAAAAATTTTTTTTTTTGTCTGGATGCAGTGGCTTGGGAACCTGAAGCAGGAGGATCATCAAGTTCGAGGGTAACCTCAGCAACTTAGTGAGACCTTATTTCAAAATGAAAAACAAAAAGGGGCTGGGTGCAGTGGCTCACACCTATAATCCCAGCAGATCAGGAGGTAAAGGCAAGAGGATCGTGAGTTCAAAGCCAGCCTCAGAAAAAGTGAGGCACTAAGCAACTCAAGTGAGATCCTGTTTCTTAATAAAATACAAAATAGGGCTGGGGGTGTGGCTCAGTGGCCAAGCATCCCCAGGTTCAATCCCTAGAATCAAATAAAAAGAAAGAAAAAAGAAAAACTGCGGGGAGTGCTGTGGATCAAACCTAGGGCTCCAACATGCTAGTCAAGTGCTCCATCTCTGAGCTAGATTCTCAGCTTAATTTATAAATTTTTGTCAGACATTATTTTATTTACATTAAACTCACAAGTGTCTGGGAAAGGGAGGAAGAGGCCGTGAGGTGGTACACAGCTGTAATCTCAGCAAGCCAGGAGGCTTAGACAGGAGGATCAAGTTGGAGGCCAACCTCAGCAATTTAGCAAGTCCCTAAGCAACTTAGCAAGATCCCTGTTTTAAAAAAATAAAAATAAAAAGGGATGCAGATAGAGGAGGTAGAGCTCAGTGGTGAAACATTCACGGGTTCAATCCCCAGTACCAATAAAAAGAGGTGGGGATGGCATTCTACATGCAGATGTCCAGTAATCTGAATTAACAAACTTTCTTTTAGCACTCACCTACGGACACTTGCAATGGTCTCTCTATTTTTGAAATGACTGAAACGGGAAGTGTAGTTTAAAGTTTTCATGAAGACTCCTGAGAGTTCCTGCTCATCCTCTGCACTCTCATTTTGTTGCTTTCGATGCTCCAGAAGCATATGAACTTCTGAATTTAGAAGAGTCTCTGCTGTTTCAAACTCTATTTGTGAAAAGCATAAATGTCAGCTGAAAATATTCCTTCAAAGCCAGCTTATAAATGTTCATTTTGCATTTGAACATTCCCCTGTCCTGCAGAAACCCAGAGTCTTTTCTACTCCACATCTTTATTTTCATTCACACTTATATACCACAAGAATAGTAGAATTCATGTGATATCAAAATTTAGCTCATTTGGGGCTAGACATTTTCTGACACTAAAGAATCTGACCTGGACATGCTATTAAACAGCAATACATCCTTACTCTAACTGGGCAAGTTACTGATTTAAAATCACGGACCATTAAGAATTATTTCTTGCTGGGCATGGTGTCTCATGCCTGTATTCCCAGCACTCAGGAGGCTGAGACAGGAGGAACACAAATTCAAGACCAGCCTCAGCAATTTAGTGAGAACCTGAGCAACTTAGCAAAACCCTGTCTCAAAATAAAATATTTAAAAAAATTATTTCTCTCTAGCCTGTAAAAAGTCTCTAGTCTTTATAGTTCTACAATGCTAACACTGTACTCTCAATTTTAAGAAATGTTACATGTTAAGAAATGACAAGGTGGGCTGGGCGCAGTGGCACACACCTGTAATCTCAGTGGTTTGAGAGGAAGAAGCAGAAGGATCATGATTTCAAAGCCAGCCTCAGCAAAAAGCTAGGCACTAGGCAACTCAGTGAGACCCTGTCTCTAAATGAAATACAAAATAGGGCTGGGGATTTGGCTCAGTGGTCAAATACCCCTGAATTCAATCCCTGATACCTGCCCCCACCCCCCAAAAAAATAGGGCTGAAAAAGAAACCTATGACTACTTTCTATAATACATAGCAACCATGCGGGTCACAGTGGCACATGTCTGTAATAACAGCAACTCAGGAGGCTAAGGCAGTAGGCTAGTTCAAGGCTATTCTTGGCAACTTAAGATAGACCATTAGCAACTTAGCAAGACCCTGTCTCAAAAATAAAAATTATGGCTGGGCACGGTTGCCCTTGCCTGTAATCCCAGCAGCTGGGGAGGCTGAAACAGGACGATCTAGAGTTCAAAGCCAGCCTCAGCAAGTGAGGCACTAAGCAACTCAGGGAGATCCTGTGACTAAATAAAATACAAAATAGGGATGGGGATGTGGCTCAGTGGTTGAGTGTCACTGAATACAATCCCCAGTTCCAAAATAAATAAATAAATAAAGACTGTGCCTTACGTACACAGGCCCTGGGTTTAGTCACCAGCACTATCCATTCATCCATCCATCCATACATACTGTGGATGTACTCAGTGATAAAGAACCTCTGGGTTCAATCCCCAGTACCAAACACACACAGCAAGCTATATTTTCAGAATAACACTATTAAAAATGCTACTATCCCCTTGGGAAAATCATTTCTGTGACAATGTTCCTCATACTTATCTCAAAAGTATTAGAGCTGGGTTTTGTCTGCCTTTCTTTCCCTTTCTAGTGATTTCTTCCAACGTAGGAACCATTTGCAAACATGAATTCGTGTTTATAATCCTACACTAAGAGGATGCAACAGCAAGAAAAATCTATGGAATTTAAAGGTGATATGAGTGTGCTTACTAATAGAGAAATCACTAATATCTCCATCAGAGTTAAGCCTTCTCACTTTTTGAGTCAGATGAAAAGGAAGAAACAGTATTTTTATTAAAAAGGCACTTAATGCTGCCAAATATAATAAGTAAAAAGATATTTCCCACCTGATGGCAGCAAAGTTTGGAAAAAAAACAAAAAAAACTTCAGTACATCATAATCTTTTCCAGTCCCTTAGCCTATTACAGGAGATATCCCCACACTACCTATTATGAAAATTTACTTCTCAGCTTCAACTGTCTGGGGTATAAGTTCAGGTGAATAAACTAATGCTTCAGAAAATTAGGGGAGAAGATATCAAATCAGGACTCTAAGACCTCAAAACTAAAGTGAGAGAGACAACTGACATAACACTGCCACAACCCGCTCCCCAAAAACAAGACAAGGCAGCATATTTTATTTATTTTATTTTTTATTTTTAGTTGAAGATGGACCCAATATCTTTATTTAGTTTTATGTGGTGCTGAGATTCAAATCCAGAGCCTCACATATGCAAGGCAAGTGATCTACTACTGAGCTACATCCCAGCCCCAGAAAAATTTTATTTTTATTTTGAGACAGGGTCTCAGTAGATTGCCGTAGCTTCCCCAAACTTCTGATTCTCCTGTACACACTCCTAGCCCAAGGATGGTCTTGTGTGTGTGTGTGTGTGTGTGTCTCTCTCTCTCCAGGGATTGAACCCATTTTATATTTTATTTAGAGACAGGGTCTCACTGAGTCGCTTAGGGCCTCACTAAATTGCTGAGGCTGGCTTTGAACTTGTGATCCTCCTGCCTAAGCCTTCTGAGCCACTGTAATTACAGGCATACGTCACTGCACCCAGCCATAAATGGTCTTCTTATACTGCATATTTTTCACTCTGGTACAAAATGGTTTAGAGGATTTCTTTAGGTGGGGGAGTTAAGAGACTAGGGTCATATAATTCTTTTAAAAAGAAAAGGGCTCATTTCCTAATTTCCACACAGTTATTTCTAATTGTGTACAGATAAAGGAAGATTTTGGCGGGGGGGCAAATATATTTGAAAGCTACTACTGACAGTATTCACCTTTGTGATCTTATCTACTCTTACAATCCCATAATAAAATATCACACACTTATTTACATTCTACAGTAAAGGTTTCCTTATTTTCTTTAGTACTTACTGTTATTCCTATTTCTCTATATATATTCTAAAATACATAATAAACATTTTTTATGCCTATATCAGAATATTAACAGTGAGAACTCTGAAACTGTTAACTGATGGAACTAAGATCTAATTATATCCAACTCAATTTAAATCATGTGTATCAGATGTTATTTAAGTTAATCAAAAAGAAATGTCTTCAGGGGCTGGGGATATGGCTCAAGAGGTAGCGCGTTCGCCTGGCATGCGTGCGGCCCGGGTTCGATCCTCAGCACCACATACAAAAAGATGTTGTCTGCCGAAAACTAAAAAAATAAATAAATAATAAGAAAAAAAAGTTTAAAAAAATCTTCAGAATGTAAAAAGAAACCAAATTAAAAAACTAAGTATATATATATTAAAATATATATATGTATTATATACATATTGTATTATATTAAAAAAAAACAACTTTACCATGGAATTAGGAAAACCATCTTCTTTTTAGTTATTATACCTTAAAAACTAAGCACCTATTTCCATCTCACCAAAAATGTCTATGATTTTGTCCCATGGAAGAACTGAACCGCCATTCTATAAAATAGAAAACTGGAAGCAATCTGCACGCCTATAGCATTTTGAGGTCTTTGACCCTGTCTCAAAATTAAAAATGATAAACGAAGGGAATGTAACATAGTGGTAAAGCATCCCTAGATTCAATCACAGGTACCACAAAAATAAATAAATAAAAAATAATAAAATTTCTCTACAGTATGTAGTCAAATTTTGTAGAATTTCTATACCAATTTTTTTGCGGGGGGGGGGGGGGGGGGAGGGGGTTGCAATGCTTTGGATTGAACCCAGCAACCACACAGTAAGCACTCTACAACTTAGCTACAACCCTATCCCATTTGTGTGTGGGCAAGTGGTATGTTTCTTTCTTTCTTTTCTTGTTCAGTGTCAAAGATAAAATTTAGTGTCTCACATGTTAGACAAGTGCTCTAGTTCTTGAGTTACACTTTTAGCCCCTATGTGAATGTTTCTGTAAGCACTTAACTATTTACAGTAGCTTCCTCTGGGTCAAAAGCATATGGAGTTTCACTTTTTTTTTTTTTTTTTAAGAGAGAGATTTTTTTTTTAATATTTATTTTTTAGTTCTCGGCTGACACAGCATCTTTGTTTGTATGTGGTGCTGAGGATCGAACCCGGGCTGCAGGCATGCCAGGCGCGCGCCCTACCGCTTGAGCCACATCCCCAGCCCCTGGAGTTTCACTTTTTATTGTGCATATAATTTTTTTTTTTTAAAGGTACTGGGGATTGAGCCCAGGGCCATGCACATGCTAGGCAGGTGTGCACCTAGGAGCCACATCCCCAGCCCTGGATACAAAAACTTCTAAGACAAAGAGAATACTACTAAAGTTTCTCCCCTATTTACTTTGTGTTTTTCAGAACCTGAAAAATACAGTTTTTTAAAACTTTAAACTTCCTGCAGATTTAGGTTTCTAAATTACAAATAAAATATATCCTACTGCCCAGAGGAAGTAACCTAATAGCCATGTGAATTACTTGCTAGCATCTGATAATGTTTCTCTTCTAGACCAAGCTAGGTTCTTGAGCCTTATTCACCCACATATCTCCTGGGCCTCTACCTATCTACTGTTTCCCCAGCCCTTATTATTCTGAGGCAGGATCTTGGTAAGTGGCCCAGACTGGCCTCTTACTTTTGATCTTCCCGCCTCAGCCTCCTGAGTCGCTGGGATTATAAGCATGCACCACCTCAACCAGTTTCTAAGCCTCAACCTTGGCCCATAAAAACGAACAAAATTCTTTTTTTTTTTTTTTTTTTGAGAGAGAGAGAGAGAGAGAGAGAGAGAGAGAGAGAGAGAGAGAGAGAGAGAGAGAGAGAGGGTTTTTTTTTAAATATTGCTGAGGATCGAACCTGGGACGCAGGCATACCAGGCTAGCGCGCTACCGCTTGAGCCACATCCCTAGTCCCCCAAACGAAAAAAATTCTAAAGTGGTTCTTTACAGCTCAAGACCGCATCCCTAGGATGACTCTCCCAGACCCCGTTTAAGTTCCTGTCTGAGAAAAATCAGAAATGACAAAAAAATTTTAGTTTGTTTCAGCGGACATCTGAAGATAAGATTATGTCTGAGTCTCTAGGAGGGGTAGGAGCCTATGCCAGTTAACAAGCCCAGGAGGGTTTCACAAGGAATAACCTTCTCCTTCCCGTTTTGTGATGTTTCACTTCCCTGACTCTGCTTATCCCCTTCCTATACCTTCACTCTTCCTTTAAAAGGCCCAGAAGTCCTGTGCAATCTTCACAGGTTTCTCTACTGCAATATTATGGATTAAAACCAAGTGCTAACGATGAACTCACTTGGCCAGTATGCGAGAAATCCTGGGTTCAATTCCCAGCATCATAAAATAAATAAGTAAAAGAAAAAAAATCCGCCCTGACCACTTTGGTGTGCGGCTGTGTCTACCAGCACTTTGGAGGGACGTTCACAGATAAAACTACCACTTAATGCTCGGCGGCGTTTCGCGTTTGTAGTTCCACAACTCGGAAGGCTGTGACAGAGGACCGCAAGTTCGAGGCCTCACTCAGCCACTCAGCGAGGCCCCAAAATCAAAATAAAGCATAAAAGGGGGCCGGGGATGTGGTTCGGTGGCTGAGCGCTCCTGGGTTCAATAACTAGTGTCAAAAAAAAAAAAAAGAGGCCGCCAAGGATTCCAAGGATCGCGGAGCGGCCCTCTCCAGAAGGCACAATGCAAAAGGCAGACCAGAATCATCCGTGCTCTGGGAGGCCCTCAGGGGTCGGAGTCCCCGTTCATCGCTCAACGTCGACCAGCCCCCACAATACGCAGAGGCGTCTTGGGCGAGGCTGAGAACCCCAGGCCTGTGGCGACCACGTGAAGTGGCAGGAAGAATCAAGCAGCCCCGTACCTCACCTTTGGGAAAGATAAGCTGTGAGGCGTCCTCTTCCACATCACCAGCCCGTGGATCACTGCCGCCGGCCGCCATCGCCGCACCGCTTACTGCCACAAACACCGCCGGAAGCGGAAGCGTGGAGCAGCCGGCTGCCGCCCCGGAAGGGGTGGGACGGAGGCGAGGCCTGGAATGGGCGGGACCGGAAGGGCAGCGGAAGAAGGCGGCGCGAAGAGGGAAGTAAGGGTTGGTTACTGGAGGTTCTTGTTTAGTGGCGGGTAGTCCTGCGCCGGCTGGCGTACGGAGAAAACTACCCTTTTTCTTCTCCAATACTCCTTTGCTGCCCATCTTGGAATGGATCCCTAGGTTTCCTAGGATCAGGGAAGGATTAGGTGAGGTGCAAGAGTGCGCTAAGGGACTGACCTAAAGAACTGCCTTTGGTGGAATGCTGGATAGGTTACTCCGAAAGCGTGCAATGGAATAGCTCTGTGACTGAAGCATTGTAAAGATTTGATTGATTTCTTATAATCTGATATTTCTGAACCCATGGACAGTAATATTGAAACGCCTTTATCACATCTTTTGGAACATTTGGATGGTAAGTGGAAAATTAAACAAATGAAAAACGATGCTGTTTTCAACTCCAGAGAAAATAGAAGATTGTAAAATAAGGGGAAAAATCATAGCCTACTACTTAGCTCTTTAACGAAGAGTATTTGGATAGTCATAATGGAAAATCTGCTGATTTAATAAAAATTTAAGGTTTTATCAGACAAGAATGGGTATTCCTTTAACTTGTAAATATAATTATTCTTTCAGAATTAATTACTGTGTATCTTTATTTCCAGAAGTATGTGTAGAATAAGATACTATAGCAGGTTATATAGTATTGACAGGATTTGTTATTTCAAAGTGCTTTTCTGCACAGTTTATCAGAGCTGCGGTACAGATGTCCTGGGAAGTAGTCCTTAGTTATGCTGCAGCTGATTGACAGAAGTGAAGCTGGAACTCCTTGGCAGACTTACTTTCCCTTTGTCACTCCCACAGACCTTTACAAAGTACCTACTAATTGTTGGACCTTGCACTGTGCTGGCCCAAGGGATACCTGGGTACCCAACTCTTAATTTCTTTACACACTCACAGAGCAGGAGAGAAAAGTCAAGAGGTGCAGAAAGAAGAAAGGAGAGTTACAAATACAGTGATATGTCACAGGTTGGATTGTCCCCAACATTTTTTTTAATATTCATTTTTTTATTATTATTAGTTGTTAAAAACGTTACAAAGCTCTTGACATATCATATTTCATACTTTGATTCAAGCAGATTATGAACTCCCATTTTTACCCCGTATACATATTGCAGATTCACATCGGTTACACATCCACTTTTTTACATACTGCCATACTAGTGTCTGTTGTATTCTGCTGCCCTTCCTATCCTCTACTATCCCCCCTCCCCTCCCCTCCCCTCTCCTCCCATCTTCTCTCTCTACCTGTCCCCAACATTTTTATTCAGGAATTTGTTATGAATGACTTTGTACAAGGCCCTGGTGTTGAAAAGACCTGGCAAAGATCTGTCCCTCAAGGAACTCATTGACATTAGTTGATTCGAGTTCTGGTAAATGATATGAAAGTCAAAGAAAGTGCCATGGAAAGATCAAGAGAAAGGCTGATGTGGTTTGAATATACTTTAAGTGTGTTGTCCAAAGGCTCATGTGTTGGAAGCTTGGTCCCCAGTCCAGTAGTGTAAGAGGCTGTGGGGACTAGTAGGATGTCCTTAGGTCATGGAGAAGGTTGTCCTCAGAAGGGATTAACTAGTTTCCTGAGACCCTATCTCTCTGTGGCTTTCTGTCTTGCCATGTGATGTTTCTCTCTTATACATGCTCTTGCCATGATGACATATGCTAATGCTGTGCCCTTGAACTCCAGAACTATGAGCTAAATAAACCTCTTTTTTTCTTATAAAATTCCTAGCCCTGTTAGGGAAAAGATAGATGAACACAAGGTTAAGAGAATAATTTTATAAAATTGACCCACTGTGCCAACCCCCACATGCTTTCTTTTCCATTAAGCAATTTACCTGCATCCTTGCCTGGCGTAATTGGACAGGATGTATCACATTCCTCAGCAAACAACTACCTGTCCATTGCAAACCCAAATAATGAGTTTTTTTTGGAGAGGTGTTTTGTTTTTTGGGGTACTGGGGATTGAACTCAGGGGAACTCAACAACTGAGCCACATCCCCTGCCCTTTTTTTGTGTTTTATTTGGAAACAAGTTCTCACTGAGTTGCCTACTGCCTCGCTGTTGCTGAGGCTGACCATAAACCCGTGATCCTCCTGCCTCAGACACCTGAGCCACCCCACCCTAGCCAAAAATGTTGAAGGTGGAGAATTTTGTGACCAGATCCTGAAACTCTGGGAGATAAGGAGTTCCTCCTAACCTTAAAATCTGTAAGAATGTATGATTAAGAATCCAATTAGGGGGCTGGGGTTATGGCTCAGTGGTAGAGCACTCGCCTCGAATGTGCAAGATCCTGGGTTTGATCCTTAGCACCACATATAAATAAAATAAAGTTATTGGGCTGGGGATGTGGCTCAAGCGGTAGCGCGCTCGCCTGGCATGCGTGCAGCCCGGGTTCGATCCTCACCACCACATACAAACAATGTTGTGTCCGCCGAAAACTAAAAAATAAATATTAAAATTCTCTCTCTCTCTCTCTCTCTCTCTCTCTCTCTCTCTTTAAAATAAATAAATAAATAAAGTTATTGTGTTCAACTACAACTACTAAAAAAAAAAAAAAAAGAATCCAATTATCCATAATGGTGGAATGTGATGATCATTATTATCCAAAGTACAGGTATAAAGACACGAATTGGTGTGAATATACTATGTATACAACCAGAGATATGAAAAATTGTGTTCAATATATGTAATAAGAATTGTAATGCATTCTGCTGTCATATATAAATAAAAAAAAAAAATTGAAAAAAAAAAAGAATCCGTTTAGCCAGGTGTGGTAGCCCATTCCTGTAATCCCAGCAGTGGGGGAGGCTGAGGCAGGAAGATCTGCAGTTAAAAGCCAGCCTCAGCAAAAGCTAGGTGCTAAGTAACTCAGTGAGACACTGTGTCTAAATAAAATTCAAAATATGGCTCAGTGGTTGAGTGCCCCTGAGTTCAATCCCTGGTACCAAAAGAAAAAAAGAATCCAATTAGAACCCATCACCATGGGCCAAGGTGACCTAGAGTTGCCATGACTTTGGGGACTTGAAAGTCTGATGTCACCCTGCTGTCAGTCAAAAGTCAGAGGTGGACCTCAGTGGGACTCTAAACTTCTCTGGGATCCCCAATAAAAGTGGAGTGTAGGAGAGGCAAATTGTCCCTCTCCTCTCTGAGAGGACCAACTCTCTCCTTTGAGAGTATTCCCTTTTCCTTTTCCCTATCTTCTCAATAAACTCACTCCTATTATTCTCAACAACATGTCTGAAATCTTTCTGACTTGATTACAAAAATCAAGATTTCACCAGGCACAGTGGCACATGCTTGTAATTCCAGTGGCTTGGGAGGCTGAGACAGGAGTATCTTGAGTTCAAAGCCAACCTCAGCAAGAGCGAGGCACTAAGCAACTCAGTGAGACCCTGTCTCTAAATAAAATACAAAATAAGGCTGGGGATGTGGCTTAGTGGTCAAGTGCCCCCGGGTTCAATCCCAGGTACCAAAAAAAAAAAAAAGGAAGGAAGAAAAGAATCAGGGCTTGAAGGGGAGGTCTTCAATGTGCCTCAGTTTCTCAGAAGGCCTAGCTCTGTAACATTCTCAGGTATTTCATTTTAGTAATGAAAAACAGACTAGGGGTTGGGGCTGTGGCTCAGCGGTGGAGTGTTCTCCTAGCACTTGGGAGGTGCTGGGTTCGATTCTCAGCACCACATAAAAATAAAAAAATAAAATAAAGATATCAGGTCCAACTACATCTAAAAAGTATTTTAAAAATTAAAAAAAAAAAACAGACTAATAAAGGGTTGCTTCTAGTTAGTGTAGGTGGGTGAAGGCCAGGATGATCTGGAGAGGAACCATGCTGGAGATGCTCTGTAACATCAAACAGAAAGCATCATGTACATAACAGTTGTAATCAATCATTAAGGTAAAATGTTCCAGTGTCTTTGAATGTCATTTTCTTTTTTTTGAGAATTTTAATATTTATTTTTAGTTTTCGGCAGACACAACATCTTTGTATGTGGTGCTGAGGATCGAACCCGGGCCGCATGCATGCCAGGTGAGCGCACTGTCGCTTGAGGCACATCCCCAGCCCCTGAATGTCATTTTCATTATTTCATTCTTAGTGAAATAATGAGGCCCGTGCCAAAATTGAGGTGGTGTGGAAACCTGCCTCTTCAGCCCGATTCTTGCAGTCATGACAGAAAGGTTTCAGCATGTCCTACTCTCTTAAGCTCACTTTTCTTGTCAGTGGATTTTGTTGTCTGAATTTGCAAAACAAGAACCCAGAAAGAAGACACTGGCAGACAGCTGTGGTGTGCTGCACACTACCGCATCGGAGGCTGGAAATCCAGTTTTACCAGCATGCCCAGCTGAATTCTGAACTTTTTTTTTTTTTAAGCGCATTAGAGTTATACACAGTAGTTGGGTTCATCCTGATAAAATTACACATGCATGGAATTTAATTTCAATTCATGTTCCACTCCTTTTCCCTGCCCTCTTCCCTCCCTGAGTTCTGGACTCATAAGGCCTATATGGTCTATGGCAATATGACCTGAAAAGGCTTGTCTTGTCCACCCTGTCTACCTCAGAGAAGCCCTCGCTCCTCAAGGGCATACCCCATTTACTTCAGTACTCACCTCATTTTGTTTGTTTGTTTGCAGTACTAGGGTCTGTACTGAACCCAGCGTTGCGCACATGATAAGCAAGGGCAGTACCACTGAGCTACGTCCCCTTTAAATTTTATTTTGAGTCAAGGTCTTCTTGAGTTGCCTAGAATGGAGTTGAACTTGTGATCCTCCCCACTTGACCTCCCAGTAGCTGAGATTACAGGCATGAGTCACTGCACCCTCCTAGCAGCACTCACCTCTTCCTTGAAGGCTGTACTGACTTGATGGGCTTCACATGCCTGAAGAAGATTCTGGAAGGTTTAACACTTACCCATTGGTCCCATCTACACACAGCACTGGATGATATTCATATGACCATGGTCATCCACCCATTGCAATGTGTGCTGAGGCCTGGGCTTTTCCAGAAGGCTATTGTCAAGATTCACAGCAGTTAAAAGTGGGAAATTAGGGGCTGGGGATGTGGCTCAAGTGGTAATGTGATCGCCTGGCATGCGTGGGACGCTGGGTTCAATCCTCAGCACCACATAAAATAAAAGATATTGTGTCCGCCGAAAACTGAAAAATAAATATTAAAAAATTTTTTTAAAAAGTGGGAAATTAGAGTAGCAATACTTGTCTGTGTCTTATGTGGAAGGACCAAGATTTGAGTTTAGGCCAGGCCCAGTAGCGTATGCCTATAATACCAGCAGCTCAGGAGGCTGAGGTAGGAGAATCAGCCTCAGCATCTTAGGCCCTAAGCAACTCAAGTGAGATCCTATATCTAAATAAAATATGTAAAATGGCTGGGGATGTGGTTTAGTGGTTGAGCACCCCAGGTTATTAAAAAAAAAAAAAAAGATTTGAGTTTAGTTCTGTCAGACTGCTATCAGATTCAAGTTGTCAGTGTCCTGAATTTTTTCTTTGGGAGCCAAGGAGGATCAATGAATAGTCAACCATACTGTGGGTGCAAGGCGGAGTGTCATTGGCAGTAAGGACTTGAATGATTGAACATTTGAGACCTCCCTCCTCCCTCCACACATAAATTTGTTTGTTTGTTTGTTTATTTATTTATTTTTGGTGGAGAATACTAGGAATTAAATCCAGGGCTTCTCACGTGCTAGGCAAGAGCTCTACCACTGAGCTAGACTCCCAGAACCCCCAGTAGTTAAATTTGAAATCAAGGGTCACTGTAGAAGTGAGAAACTGATGTGACTCCATTTTTTAAAACAGCTTCTACCTCAAAGCCTGCCCAAGGAAGTGGGCGTGACCCTTGCCCTTGGAAAATCCCACAGAGCACTCCTAGGCACATACCCACCCTGCTGAGTTGTTTGTCTGCAAATAACAGGAGAGACAGGTGTCCTTGACTCTGTAAGGCTAGGTGAGGACCCATAGCAACCCCCTAGCAACCATCAATCAGCGTGAGACAGGGAAAGTACCTGGGATGCCAGATGACCCCCCAGTAGTTTATGGTGGTTGATAACATGTTGCGAAACCATGTAGATTAGCAGGTACACCCCTCATGGCTTAAACCAATCAGCTCAAAGGAATCCACCTTTTGTACTAACCAATCACCCTTACCCAACTTGTTCCCGCCAGTGAATGTGCTAATCAATGTTAAGAGTTGTTTGATTTTCCCATGGTATTAAATGATTTGCTATGTGATGTTGTGACACATAGAGTATCCCCAAAAACCTATAAAATCTCACTGAACAAAGGACTGAAACTCACTCCTTGGGACCGCTACATTGGGAACAGTTGTGAGTCCAGGCTCGAGCTTGCCATAAAGACTCTTGTGTGATTGCAAAGAATATGGCTCCTGGAGGTCTATTGGGTGGGGTTCCATGAATCTGGCATTACAGAAGCAGTATGTATAGTGAAGGGAGTTGTATTATGTTCTTCAGGACAGTTTTATTTGTTCAGTGTTGGTTCAGAGTCAAATCTTTTTTTTGGTGGGCTGGGGGGGTGTTACCAGGAATTGAACTTAGGGGCACTCGACCACTGAGCCAATTCCCCAGCCCAATTTTGTATTTTATTTAGAGACAGCGTCTCACTGAGTTGCTTAGTGCCTTGTAAATGCTGAGGCTGACTTTGAACTTGCAATCATCCTGCCTCAGCCTCCCAAGGCCTGGGATTACAGGCATGTGCCACGTGCCCAGCTAGAGTCAAATCTTTCAGCCAGTTCAGTAAATAGTATTTCAAAGCCAGTAAGGTCATAGGCCCTAAATTGATTTGGAAGCAGCTTTAAAACACCTCGTCTTCCCTCACTCCTATAAGAATCTCAGCCACTGATCTCTTCTTCAAGGTTTATTTAACATTTCAAAATACAATCTCTAGCCTGGACTGTCTCAGGAGAGACAGTCCTGGACAGCTCTTGTGTACACAAGTATAAGTTTGCTTTAATTTGATTCAAAATTGGAGTCAGTGGTCTTTGCATCGTGGTTTAGCAGTTTAACCAGCTTCTTGTTGTCTGTTTCCAAAATTATCATCTAACCCTGGCAGTATAAGAACAAATAACCAAGACAGGAGCAGACCTCAACAGATTCAGCCATGCCATTTATTAAGTCTCGGAGTCAATCAGTCAGGCATTGGAGGGATTCATTTTCAGGGTAGAAGGAGCTGGTGTTTTAGACATTACAATTCATTATTGGAGACTTAAATAGAATGTGCCAGTTTGGGAAGTCAGAAAAAAGGTTGTAAAATTACAAAACTCACTGTTACTGCGAAGGGATGAAAACCTAGAACAGGGTGCTCATTGCTTATCTTCTTCCTCCAGGATCTACTGTTACCCAGAGCTTCCCTATTTGCTTTTCTCATTCTAGGACTCTTGGACAATGGGGTGAAAGTCAAAGGCCCAGTACTCAGTATTTGCCTTCTCCCTTCGAGACCCGCTGTATTGGATAGCATTAATTTTGCCTTCTCTACTGCTTCCCTCCTCCCTGGTCACACTGTCCTCCTTTCTTCCTGCGGGGGTGGGGGTGGGGGGTGGGGGGGGTGGGGGGGGTGGGGCGCTATCTGTAGGGATGTTATCTTCCATATCCTTTAGGCAGCATGTTTTGTTTTGTTTTGTTTTAAGAGAGAGAGATAATTTTTAAATATTTATTTCTTTAGTTTTCAGCAGACACAACATCTTTGTATGTGGTGCTGAGGATGGAACCCGGGCCGCACGCATGCCAGGCCAGCTCACTAAGGCTTGAGCCACGGCTTGAGCCACATCCCCAGCCCTAGGCAGCATGTTTATCTGTGGCCATGTGTTTGAGTTTTGCCAAGAGTAAGGGCCTCAGAACTAGGTCTCAAAAAAAGAAAGAAATTGAAAAAAACAATTCACCTCTTTGTAAGGAACAATTTAAGTTGAAGACTGACAATTCCCAAATGTGAGTGCTTGTGTCTGATTAAATGACTCTGCTATCTTCTCAAAACATCTGTTCTAGGTTGTCCAAGAACAGTAAACTTTTCAGTAATGTTAGATCACACTAATACCTCCCAAGGGTCTTCACTTGAATTAATTAATATCATCAAATGTTTTAATGAATGGGCTTTTTTGTTGTTGTTGTTGTTATTTGTTTGTTTTTTGAGGAGTTTTTAGCTTTTCTGTCAAGGTCTGACCTCTTCTCCAAGGTTTATTTAACATTTCAAAAGAGAATCTCTAGCCTGGGTTTGGGAGAGACAGTCCTGGACAGCTCTTGTGTACAAAAGTATATTGCTTTAATTTGATTCAGAATTGGAGTCGGTGAACAATTGAAAAATTTAATGAAAGCAAAAAATCTTCTTTATGGAAAAACCAAATTTATTTATTTTTGGTACCAGGGATTGAACCCAGGAACACTTAATTACTAAGATACATGTCAGCTCTTTTTATTTTTTATTTTGAGACAGGGTCTCACTAAGTTTCTCAGGCTGGTTTTAACTCAAGATCCTCCTGTCTCAGCCTCCCAAGTCACTGGGATTACAGGTGTACACCTCTGCACCTGACTGAAAAACCCAAATTTAAAAGGTTCATGAATGATGGCTCAGGAAACTACAAAATCAGTGGCATTATTACCAACCACAAAAATAATAAAGTGCAAGGTAATTAGGGGTCATCTGCAATGGGGACACCGGGTGGCACAGGGCCTGGAGTTGTGGCTCAGTAGTAGTGTGCTTGCCTAGCAGGTTCAATCCTGGGTTCAATCCTCAGAACTACATAAAAATAATTAAAGTTATAAAAATATACACAGGCTATTATCTGGCTGTGCTGTCCAAAAATAAGATAACTCTACACTATTGAGATAATTCAAGTCATCTGGTATTATGATTAGATCTGCAATGTACCCCCAAAGCCTTATGTGTTTAAAGTGCTTGTTCCCCAGTATAACAATGTTAGGAGGTAGACCTTTTGAGAAGTGAGAGGGTCAGCAAAGCTTCAATTTCTTCAACAGATTCATTAATGGATTCCTAGCTGAATGGCCTGTTGTAGGTAGGACCTAGTTGAAGGGAGTGGGAGGAGGGTGCCCTTGGGGACTATATCTTGTCTCTCTGAAATTGGATTTTCAGCCTCTGCTGCTAGAGTATTGCTGCAAACTCTCACTTGGGTCTGCCAGTGTCTTCTTTCCCAGTTCTTGTCTTGCGAATTCAAAGAATAAAATCTATGGACAAGAAAGAGTAAGAGTAGTATTGATTGATTGATTGGTTGGATGATTGATTTTGGTACAAGGATTGAACCCAGTGTCACTTTACCACTGAGCCATATCCTCTGCCCTTTTTATATTTTATTTAAGACAAATCTTGCCGAGTTGCTGAGGCTGACTTTGAACTCTGGATCCTCCTGCCTTAGCCTCCTGAGCCACTGTGATCACAGGTGTGCACTACCACACAAGGCAAAATTATTCAAGTGAGGATTTATTCAAGTGAGAAGAGACAGAGCTCCCACAGAGCAAGAAGGGACCCAAAAGCAGTTGCCACTTAAGTGTAGAAGTCTTGGGGTTTATATGGCTACTGGGTAGGAGCACTGATCAATATCTATGCTAATTAAGTCCCAGAAAAGTGCTAAGGATATTGGTCAAAATCTATGCTAACCAGGTATTGAAAAAGTGCCAAGATTATTGTTCAATATCTATGCTAATCAGGTATTGGAAAAGTGCCAAGGCTATTTATTCATCAAACTTTATGCTAAACAGATATTGGAAAAATGTTAAGGATTTTGGTTAGCTCTTGATTTGGTAGCCTTTCCTCAGGTCTGTCCTGCCTCCCATTTTTTGCTGCCCTAGGACAAAAGAGTTGGCTGGAATGTTTGGAATCCTCTGCAAGTTAATTTCATGGAGTGTTCTTTACATTTAGAAAAGACTTCATGGGGTTCATTTCCTTAACTGTCTGCCTGTTTTACTATGTATCTTATTCATCTGCTTCCTAGCTGCCATGGAGTAAAAGCGGCTTTCTTGAACTGTACCCCTTTGCCATGATGTTTCTGCCTCCCCACAGACCTCAAAGCAATGAAGCCAATTGACCATGGTCTGAAACCTCTCAAAACCATGAGCCAAATTAATCTTAACTCCTTTAATTCATTTTGTTCCATCTGCCCAGATGTGGAACACCTATAAACATTTAAAATGAAGCTGGGCAAGTGGAGCATGCCTATATTCCCAGCAACTCAGGTGGCTGAAGCAGGATTACAGAACTGAAGCCAACCTCAGAATCTTAGGAAGGGACCCTGGGTTCAATCCCCAGTCAAAACAAAACAAAATCTTAAAATGAGCAAAGAAGGGCTGGGGATGTGGCTTAGGGATGCTCGCCTGGCATGCATGCGGCCCAGGTTCAATCCTCAGCACCACATACAAAGATGTTGTGTCTGCTGAAAACTAAAAAATAAATATTAAAATTCTTTCTCTCCCTCTTTAAAAAAAATAAATAGGTATTTTTAAAAAATGAGCAAAGAATACAATCCTTGTGGTAATGCTAAAACTATTTTTTTTAGCACTATTGTTTGGGGAAAATAGGTAATTGGCAGGGGTGGGGGTGGGTGGAGGGGGGCAGGTACCAGGGACTGAATCCAGGGGCACTTAACCACTGAGCCAAGTCTCCAGCCATTTTTTGAGACAGGGTCTCACTAGGTTGCTTACAGCATAGCTAAATTGCTACGGCTGGCTTTCAACTGGTGATCCTCCTGTCTCAGGCTCTCAAGCTACTGGGATTACAGGCATTTACTATCATGCCTGGAAAAATGTTAATTATTAGTGTTAATTATTAGTGAGAGTATAAAATGGTACAAACTTTGCTGCATGTTACTTCTAAATGTTCAACTGAATAAAATATTATGTACATAACTGATATTTAATATAAGAAATGCACTCATGAAAATGTTTTCTAGAACTAGGCTGTCATTTTATTTCAAGGAATTCCAGTCACTGTATTTCAGTTAATAGGTACTGTATTATCCCAGTACCCTATTTACAGGATGGTTTGTATTTGCTAATAATAAAGAATATATAAGCTCTCAATTCTAATTTCCAACCTATTCTAATGTAATCTGTGTCAATTTTGTTGTTAATATTTGCAGGCTTGAAAATCCGGGACTTAATTGATTATATCAGGCATTTTGTTACAGCTGAATAACACACCTGGTTACAAAAACAGAGGCAAAGAACAATTTTTACCCATTATGATTTATTCTCTACAATACTTCATTAAAGAGTTCAATGATTTGCACTCAGAAGTTATATAGCCAAGAGGCAACCAAGTGTAATACAAAGAATTGGTCTGAAGTCTTTGCACTGAAGGCCATACAGTCTCTTGCTTTAGGGAAATATGAACGAAAATAAACAAAAAGAACAGATAGCTCCCTAGGCTCCAGAAATCTCAATAGAAAATAACATTAACAGTTAGTGAAATTGTAGATGTTAACATGTCATGGAAAACATATCTTGTGCAAAAATTAACACCCAAGACTTCATTTGTATAGATGATTTTTATTATAAACAGTAAAATATATATAACATTTCAACTACAAACCTTTCATGTGGAAAGGGTCTCTAACATGAGTTGTTTTAATATTATAAGCGAAAAAGTTTAAGAACCTCACAGTGGAAACAATCCAACACTGACAAACTCTAATGATCAGACGTCCTCTTTCAATGTAAAATAAGGACAATTCATAATTACAGAGAATGTCCTAGCTGTGGGTATTATGAGACAAGCCAACTTTCCAGACCAAAAGGCACTCACAGCTAGGGATGAAACAAACTCTGAACCAAGCCGGTGAAGTCCAGCTGGTTCCGTTAACAGTGGTTACCATGCTATTCAGCTCCAGCAGCCCAAGGACAAAGGAAACACTGGGCAGGAAACACTTCTCTACCACCCACCCTCTTCTCTGCTTTGGTCAAGCGTGTGGAAGGCAGTTCAGTTCATTTGGAGCTGTCCACCTCCCTATGCAAAGCTGCCATATGGATGACCCAGACCAAGTCTATTTTCCTGAAAGCCACTTGCCACAGATTTCCATGAGGCCATCCTGACCCATACACTTCCAGACCGCTTCCTGACTAGCTCCCCATCCAGATGGACACCAGCAGTGTCCATTCCTTACAGGACACTACAGTTTCCCTTGGCCAACTCTCAAGTTCCCTTGACAAGGCAAGAGGAACTAGCTTTCCCATTGCTGGACTTCTTTGGGTGCATGAGGGAATGTTTGGGGAGTAAGGCTTCTTCACTCCAGAAACCACTGAGCCCACTTCAGTGTGATGCTGGGCTTCACCAGCCCAATTCTTGTGCACTGATTCTTTCCCCCATTTCTTGGGTTTTTAAATTTTCTGTTCATTTTCTTAAATGGCAGGTATCCTATCCTACCCTCAATAAAATAAAATAAAATACATATTATACATTGGGGAAGACAAATAGGGCAACATTTCTACAAGAAAAAAAGGCTTGAGGAGCATGGCACTGTAAATGCTTGCATGACCAGTCTCAGGGGTGAAAGTTTAGCACCAATTTTTTTTGCTTTTTTTAAAATCTTTAGAAATTAAACACAACTTTTAACATAGAACACTTGAACAGTAATGAGTGTAGCCCTATGTATCAATACTGTTGTACAAATTGGAGGTGGGTGGCTTAGGCCAGAGCTGACCACCCTGACATCAATCCATGGCACCTAAGAGTAACTGTCATCACATCTGTTTTTAACAAGACATTTATTATCCTCAGCAGTAGGAAATCATAAACCGAACCCTTACCCTTCATTTACATTGCAGGGGGAATGTGATAGGCCACAGGAACCTAGCACAGCAGTGAGGGGAAAGCAGCTTGGGCACCCTGATGTCCCCCATGTCTTCCCCACATGTTCCAGGTCCTTGCCAGCAGCACAAACCTGCTCCTTTACCCATTCCTGCCCAGGAACTTGAGGGTGATGCCTTGAACAACATCCCTTCTTAGATTGTGCCTCTGCTCCCCCTCCCCTATTCCTGGCAGAAGGACTTGAATAGTCACCTTTTTTGGAAAGCCATACCATCACCACATAAACTCTTAAAAAAAATAAATTAAATCAAAACGTGTTCACTGGGTTGACACCCAATCCATTTAAGAGTTCTCTAAGCATGTTGTTGAATACCAGTGTATAGTCCTCAGGATCCTTTTTTCCAGCTGGCCACCTCTTCCTGTAAATCACTTTAGCAGTGCCTTTGCGACAACGCATTCAAAGAATCTCCCAAGTTCTATGAATTTTGCCACCAAATAAGTGAAGAGGCAAGGGGGAGGAAAACTTGCTGATGGCTATTTGGAAATCAGCAATAGGAAAGGGAAATGTCACATAGAAGTTTAAATGACCCAGAAAAAAATGAGTGGTTTGGAAATTTGCCCTCCTGGGTTGAAGATTCCCATAGTAAGCAAGATTAAAGATTCATCTTAATTACACAGCTTTGTTCTAGAGTCCTATAAAGGACTGAACACCAACAGTCTTCCCACTTCAGGCAAACTAGAAAAAGGAACTCCACTGCTTAAAAGTCCCTCGGGATGTCTGCCTAAAAAGAAAACCACTCAGAGACCCTGGATTCTCTCCTATGACAATGTGCCCTCTGACAGCCCCAAACCCATTGCCTGTTTGCACATCTATGCTTCCAAGAACCTACATCCAGCTGTGTAGGCACTGCTACCAATAGAGGAGTGAGGTAGCCAGGTGGTGAGGAAGAGGTCTCTCCTTTCATGCCTGCACGCAGTGATGACACCAGGACCTCCAGGGACATCTCCACTCCATTCCTCAGCAGGCTACATCACAGAGCTCTGTTCAATACCAGCAGACTTGATGCAGGGAGAGTGCCAGAAAATCCAACTGAGAGTGGGATGAGAATTAAAACCTTCACGACTTATTGAGCAATGGAATCTGCAACGCCATCCAAAGGGCTTCCGATCTTGATATGGGTCTCTGTCCAGGAGCCTCAAAGGACTCTTGGTGCCCATGCTCAACCCTAATATGGCGTCCACTTACGAAGCATGGAGGTTGTGATCAACTCTTGGTATGCAATAAACTGGAAGTTTAAAAAAAGGAATTTAAAACAACCTAAAAATGTTTCTTGTTGGTCTCCGTTGCCCAGACTGCCAGGGGAATACACCTATTGATCTGGGGAGGCTGTGGGGGTGTGTGGGGGGGTAAGCCTCCATGGATCATCAATTCCGACTTCCAGGGTATGACCAATAACACATGCGGCAAATCACCAGACCAGGGTCTTCTGAACCCACACAGTAATTTTCACTAGTCATGGAGGAGCCCCAATCCAACGGAACCCCGTATTGAGGAAAGGCTGAGATAAGGCTTGGGCCCCTCAAGTTCTGTTTCATTCAATTAACCCCACACCCCCTCAGTCAGCGGGGGGCAGACTTGGCAACGGAAGCTAGCATCATAAAATGGTGCAGTAATAGAAGTAACTGGACCAGGAAGAGGAGGCATCTGCTCCAATGATGTCATAGCCATTGGTGGCCACAGGGGGGTGGGACTGGTCATGCAGCCGTGTGTCAGGAGTAATGATTGTAGAGGGGCGGGGCATGAAGAGTGCCATTCTGGAAACAGTGCTGTCGAGAAGCAATATACTCTGCGTAACTGATTGTCACCTTCTCACTTCGGTACCTGTATAAGGAAACAGGCAAGGGTATTAGGAACTCCAAACAACTCCTTTTGTAAAATCACTCAGCAGAGAAAACCAAAAGCTTATTCCACATTTCGAAAGAATAAAATGGAAGACCAAGAGCAATCTTACTTACAGAAAATGAAAGACGGCACAAGAAAACAATGTTGTTATTACAAATGAACAAGATGAAAAAGCACAATCACAATTCACCCCTGAGAATGTACTTCGGCACATCCCACCTTTAAACGCTACATAAGCTTATCATCAGGCTGCTTGTAAGCAATCTGCTGCTGGGGTCTGGATGAAGAATTTCAAGATCAAATTACATGGGTGGTAGATTGGAAGACGGCTGCACCAAAATCCAGTGTAAACTGCATATCTACTTTCATGTTAAAATAAGATCAATTGGACAGAAGTGCAACCTCAATTTGCAGAAGAGCAACAAACAAGTTATAACTAAAAGGGGCACAATTACCTAATTCTGGGTCAAATTCTGGTGAAGCAGATTAAAGGATCCTTGGGCTATATGGGACAGGTCTCAATCCCCAGATGAATATGCCATATCACAGGGTTATCAGAACAGAATTCATAGCACTTTGGCTTTGCTCTGGAAAGAGCCATGAGTCAAGATGCGAAGCATGGGGTGTTACAAACCTATGGAGCCTACTACAGACCACAGGAGCTGGGTGTGACAATCCTTACCCAGAGCCATCTCTTTCCCACTGTAATCACTCCTCCACTGCAAGGTGATTATTCCTGAATTTTGACAGGGAAATGGCTGTTCAAATAAATTGTAATAATAATAGTAATAATGCTTTGTATTTGAAGAGTGTTTTTTTTTTTTAAATTTATTTATTTTTATTTTTTGGTGCTGGGGATTGAACCCAGGGCCTTGCACATGCTAAGCATGTGCTCTACCACTGAGCTATGCCCCCAGCCCCTTAATTTTTGGAATCCAAGGCATTTAAAAAAACTCTGGGTTATCTTCCAAACCTGTGAGGCTAGCATGATTATTCAGCATTATATAAATTAGGGGCCCAACAGAGGCCCTTTAGAAGCTAAACCTGTCAATGCTTCCAATTACCATAAGGACGGGAAGAGAACTGACATCTATTGATCACCTACAATGTTGCCTGACCCTGGGCTAGAAATTCTCCATACATTACCTTACCACATCCTAAAACAATCCTACAGAATTATCATTCACATCTTACAGACAGGAAACAGGCTGAGAGAGGTGGAATAACTGGCCCAGGTCACATAGCTAGTAAGTGGTTGAGCTGGGATTCAGACCCCAAGATGTGCATTCTAAACTAGGCAGCCTCCCCGCAGAAGTACATAGAAATATTGTTCCCAAAAGGGGCATCCTTTTAACTCTTTGTGAAAAGCGTTTCTGACTCTTTTGCATCCCCAGCCATCTGACTGCATGAATGGATAAGAAGTAACCCCTCAACTGGCCTTGGACTACTATACACCAGGAGCCTTCTCTCCTAACTTCAGCCTTCCCCCTCAGCCTCCCAACTATGTAGGACCAAACGGACACCCTCAACTTGCTTGAGCCTAAACTATGCCCCAACCCCACAATCAGCTTAGCTACAGAGACACACAGAATGCTGGAGGAGTCTCTGTCTTTATTGGTATTGCTTCCTGAGAGCATCAACCTCACTCATTCATCTTTGGTTAGGGATATTAGCAGAAAACACTTTTTTCTTCCCCTTTCCACCAAAAGTATCTTCTACCCAACTCCCACTCCATGAAAATGGCAAGGAAAATAAGATATTGGCTTACCTGGTGAGTTTGATCGTTTTTCTGAATTCACTGGTAATTGGAGCCTTAAAGCCACCTTTCCTGAGCAAGGAGTCTATTGTCTGAATCTGATCCCAGTCTGAGGAAAAGAGAGGCCACACTGAGGTCAGTATACAACCAAACAAGAGTGTGACATACTCAAATATGGCCAGTGCAGAAGACAAACATGTTCAAGAAGCAGCAAATCTGCTGGAGCAGAGGAAGCCCTGGGCACTAGCCCATATATTTAGAGCCCCATATGCTTCACTAATTGTCCAGTGGAGACTCTGATACAGGACGGCCATAATGGTTGTTCCCACACACCCTGCTTCTGAGTCCTTCCTGTCAGGTTACCCCAGCATAACTATCAAGGAATAAACTCAGTCTTATGCTGTTGGCCTCATGCTTGTAACCAGGGCCTCTTTATTGAAAGAGGACTTTTTGTTTTGAGACAGGGTCTCACTATGTTGCCCAAGCTGGCCTTGAACTCCCTGGTTCAAGTGATCTACCTGCCTCAGCTTCCTAAGCAGTTGGGACTACAGGTGGACATCACTATGCCCATTAGGAAAGGGGGATTTAAATTTTGCAGCTTATATTCCTATCAGAGTAGCCTTTCTTCAGTTTAACTATTTCTTTTTTTTTCTTGGTGGGGGGGCATACAAGGGATTTAACTTAGGGACACTCAACCACTGAGCCACATCTCCAGCCCTATTTTGTATTTTGTTTAGAGAGAGAGTCTCACTGAGTTACTTAGCGCCTCACTCTCACTGAGGCTGGCTTTGAACCTGCAATCCTCTTGTTTAAGCCTCCCAAGCTCTGGGATTACAGGCGTGGGCTCCTGGGCCTGGCCAGTTTGATGATTTCTATGAGTCCTATTTTCTAAGAAAGAGAACTGGCAGCAGGAAGGAAAATATTCCCTTAGGAAGGATGGAAAAGTTGTTCACACATACATTGTTGAATTATTTTTGCAAAATTTTTAACAGACAAAAACCAAATACATCAAATTGAAAAACAAAACCCCCCTAAATTACTATATAAGATATCCCCAATTTTTTATTTTCTCAATCAACTTTTAATTATTTACCTAATCATTCTAATCTTACTAAAAAACACTTCTGGTGTGCCTCCTTATACAGAGGGTATTAGACTTATGTCCTCACATAAGTAGTTAAAAGGTTCCTTTTTAATGCCACATCCCCATTGCTTTCAAAAAAAATTTAAACACAACCACAATGGTAACCAACAAGGCAATCGCTTCCGTATAATTAGTTCATTAATATACTTAACTGGATATTTTTCTCTATTCCAGGTTCACACCCAACCAATACCGTGTTTCACATTTTATTTTCAAAAACAGACTAATTCCAAGAAAGAAAGAAAACTGGGTTACATATCACAGAAAGCACAAGCAACAATTAAAGGCATTCTTCTAGATAATTCTTTTAAAGAGAAAACCTGCCCAACCTACTTCCTACCTTTGATGTTCCCATTTTAAGAACTCATTAACTACTGAGTTCTTTAAAAACAATAAGGAGTATGTATGTTTTGCCCTTTGCCAAGTTAACAAATAAATAATGACTCATGATCAAAAGTTCAATACCCACTGATACAGGCAACTTCCCTTTATAACGAACTCTATAATGTGGTCAGGTTGACTTCAAAGGAAGTGTTTAAACAAGTAGGTAAATGAGGGAAGCATCTCCCCTTTTCTTTTTCCCAGCTCCTGCACCTTTTTTGGGAGTATGCCCCTATCCTATAGGAATCTGACAGGCATCAAGAAGAAGAAAGGCATTCATTCTTAGTGGCAGTTGGGCTGAAAAGACGACCCACTTCACTTTCCTGCCTTTGAGCTGGCACAGCTGTGAATGGTGCGAACTGCTAAATGCCCATTCGTCCAACTCACCTTGTTCCTTAGCAACTTCAGGTAAATATGTGGCTGTGCGTTTGACACCTTTTTCATTGATGAATTCAATTCGAATCCCATGGACCCCTACCTATAGAAAAACACAAACAAGTAAATGGCATTTATTTATTCTAATGGAACTTAGTCACCCACATATAAATCAACACATTCCTGATCTGCTTGACTCTTCTTCCCAGAGAACTTCTTGCTTTCCATGACTAACTCTTTCAGATATACAGGCCACATCAAAATAAAAGCTATATTTCAAGAGCTGCCAAGAGGAATCTGGAATATTTTCTATTGGGTTATCCCATTCATTCATTCTTTCTTTTTTTAAAGATTGAACTGAGGGCTTTTTTTTTGCCACCTTTTTTCATTTTGCCATTGAACTTGTGATTCTCTTGCCTTGGGCTCCCAAGTGGCTGGGATTACAGGTATGCACCACTGTGCCTGGCTATTATTTCTTATTAGATGTGAAAGAAGGAGGTAGAACAAGAGTGGGAAAAGTCAGTCTTTCTTTCCTTATTTACTTATTCATATCTCAGTTGTACTGGGGACAATTCAGGAGCCTTCTACCACTGAGCTTCATCTTTAGCCAATTTTTATTTTTTGAGATAGGGTCTTGCTAAACTGCCCAGATTGGACTCAAACTTTAGATCCTCTGCCTCAGCCTCCCAAGTCACTGGGACTACAGGTATGTGCCACTATGTCCAGCAGAAGGAAGCCTTTACATTTACATTTCCTCTTACTCCTAATTGAGCAGCACTTTTTCTGTCACCTGTGTTGCCCAAATTTGGTTCCACACTCAGCTTTCACATTCTTAGACCCTCTCAATAAAGGAGATACATTACCATGTACTAACCCGAACCCAAATGCAACGAGAGATGCAGAGTTCCAAATGCGGCTGTTCTCACCTCCCAGTCCAGGTAATCACTGGCATCCTCAAAGTTAGTAAGGAGGGAGACAGAGCAGAAAAGTTTAGGCAGCTCCTCTCGGGTCAGGGGGGGAAATCGGCTGTCCTTAAGTGCACTGGAGGGGGACAGAAAACATAAGTGAGGTTGCTCTGGAGTTGAGAGACATTACATGCCACAGAGCTCACATAGTCATGAATCCTGACACACACAGACAGCATCTACCATCCGTCAATATTAATATGTTAATATTAGCTGTCTACATAGAAACTGATAGTGACTCACCAGATAAAGTTCCTTACATTTCCTGTTTACTAAAAAAGGAATGCTTAAAATGTATCACTTAGAAGAATGGAAGTCAGGCAATTTGTTTCCAATTCTAGACAATTTGTATACAGTTCTTAATGCCCAGTGTCATTACCTGGTTAACGTATATTCCCTGAGTCCTGAATGAAGATTCATGGCTGAGAAAGTCCCGATGCAGCCACGAAGACGCTTGTCCCGCCCTGTCTTCCACGTCACAAAGAGGGGACTAAAAAAAGAAAAACAAAAAACATTGTCCAGCCCCAAATTAATCATGGATAATGTTTCTTTCTGTTACTGCCCAAAAGAATTTTCTGAACTGCCAGTTACCTAGAGAACTCTGGCTTTCTGTAAGTTGTTCAGTTCTGGCTAGAAACAGAAAACTTTCCTGAAGAAAGGCTCTCTGAACAACCTTTCCTATACTCCAAACTGAGAGTTTCCACTCACTCTGACAAATTTATGGGCTATTTTCCTCTTCTTTGCCTAGAATTCAACTTTTCCTTCTAATTCTCCATATTCTCTCCTCATGTACTCTTTTTATGAGTAGCCACATCACCCAGCCCCATCTTTCATAATATTAGATACACCTTTCTCTGCATCCTCCTGGCCTCCTTTATTTGCAAGAATTCTCTGCAAGCCCGTGTTGTTCCCATAATTATAACTGCCCCTGGCAACTACAAATTTTTCCTGTTCATAAATTTTCAGAAAAGAAAATGCCTTCTCAAGAAAGCTTTTTATTAACAGAAGTTGCCTTTTTGTTCCTAGGCCAAAGCTTTTATCAGATTGATTGTGAAGATTTTTTTGTGTGTGTGTGATCCCTTCACATTCTGAAGGCTATTACCTCTTTAGACTATTGAATTAATCGCTTCTCAAAGGCAACCTGAATGTTTAGTTATCTACTTCTTTGATCATTGTTACAAACGATCCCAGCAGATTTTCCACCATTTCCTTCCAATAAAGCACCTGCACAGTATCAGACAAAGCTACTATCCTCAAATCTACTCAAAACCTTCTCAATACCTCTACTACCCACAGGGTAAAAATACAGAACCCAAAGCTCTGAACTAAATCCTACACTTGAGGCTACCATCTGCTATTTCAATCCCAAATTCCTTTCCTATACAGGACACCTATATCTTAACCAGGATTAGGATCTGCACCTGCTCAGATTGGTTTTCTTTTTTTTGGTACTGGGGATTGAGCTCAGGGGCACTCAACCACTGAGCCACATCCCAGCCCTATTTGGTATTTTATTTAGAGATAGGGTCTCGCTGAGTTGCTTAGCACCTCACTGTTGCCGAGACTGGCTTTGAACTTGCGATCCTCTTGCCTCAGTCTCCCAAGCCACTAGGATTACAGGAATGAATACACCACTGCACCCTGGCTGGGAGTTTCCTGATCATAGTACCTTATGGCAAGACATCCCTAAAAAGTCAGCACATTTTTTTCTGCACATTTCCTCATTCTGATTCATACACAGGAGTAACTACTATTTCTCTCTGTGTGTTTCACCAACTCAATGACCAGCCTCCTGAGGGCAAGAACCTTTTCTTTATAACCCCCAACTTGCTGCCCAGAGCTCTGTACAGCCTTAGCATGGCAATAAAAGTTGAGACATAATTTTATATTAATGAATGCTCCAAAAGCACTCCCTAAAAACAAAAATCCAAAAGCACTGGTGCTTTTCAAAGTTAGCTCAGAACTGCTTGCTTGTTCATTCATTCATTCTTTTTTTTTCTTTGTGGTTTTGGGAATCAAACCCAGGACCTCATGCATGCTAGGCACGTACTCTATCACTGAGCCTCAGCCCAGCTGCTTCCAGTTTTGAGAGAGAAGACAGCAGCATGAGTTTATTCCTGTTTATTTGTACTTTAGAAATACTGCTCATTAACCAGGCATAGTGGTGCAAGCCTGTAATCCCAGCAACTCAGGAGGCCAAGGCAGGCGGATTCCAAATTTGAAACCAGGCTCAGAAACTTACTGAGGCTCTAAGCAACTTAGTAAGATCCTGTCTCAAAAAATAAAGATTGGGGATATGGCTCAGTGGTTAAGAATCCCTGGGTTCAATACCTGGTACCTGCCCCCCAAATAATAAAGTAAGTAAGTAAGTAAATGCACACAACACACTCATAGCTCATCGATATCATGGACACCTTTAGAGGTCTTAGAACAAACAATAGCCCTCAAATAAAATCCAGTAAAGCTGATTCTGAGTTTCCCTGATGGGATGTCAATGGCCCTATAGGATACTGTGATATTGTAGATGACACAGTGGAGGTGTCCCTTATTAAGAACATTAGCTTTCAATGAACGAGAGCTCCTGCCTGGCCCACAGGCAGTCCCAATTCACTTGGACTTTAACACGATGGTATGATGATGTCACTTTTCTATGCAAAAGGTTAAATGACTACCCATTGCCACATGAACAGAAAAGCCAAGAATGAAATGCCCCTGGTTTCCAGAACATTACTGCAACAATAAACTTAAACCTACTTCAAATACAACACAGCCTCCTTCCATTACTGAATCCACTAATTGTTCTAAATATTATCTGGACATTTCTCATCACTCCCCTTTACTCAAATGGTGTTACAGTTTTTTTAAGCAGCAGACACTCTATAATGACCTCAGAAGATCCCATCATGCCCTCCTTAGTGTACCCTGCACCTAATTTACTCACTAGGGGTCATTGGTGAATCTAGGAAGTCGTGGCTGTGGGAAGCCATAGAGGTGACAGTAGAGTACGTCAAAGCAATAGCAGCACATCTCTGCAGTCACCACCAGATTCTTAGTGGTGTTGGCAGTTCCATTGGGCCGGGGAAGAGGGCTCAGCGCTCCCGATGCGGGATTCATTCGTGTGATGGGAGAGTTTCCAGGTCCCAGAGTTAAGTCCGACACATTCTCCCGTCCACTGCTGCTGTCCACATGCTGGTGGTTTTGGAGAGGTCCTGAACTAGAGCCGGGGACAGTTGTGGACTGGTTCCCGTGACTATGAGTTCCACTTCCAGATAATTTGGGCTTCTTGACCCCACAACAGCCAGCTGCCAACTTGGGCTCAAGTGGAGGAACACAGCGTCTTTTTCCCATCCTGATTTGGTGCTCGTGGTCTGGAATACTGTAGAATCCTAACCCAAAAGAAAACAGTTAAGTACAAATTTGAATGGTTAAAAGAAGAGAACAAAAAAGAGTCCACATGGGCCAGGTAAGAGTTATCAAATTCTCTTTTCCACCTGAACCTCCAGGACGTATGGTCAATAAGGTTTATAGACCAAGAGGGCTAGAAGAGACCTTGAGTTCTAGATCTCAGATCTCTATAAATTTTTCCTAAAGTAGTTCTATTAAGTTTATGGCCACCATGGACAGCAACAGGAAATAAGCTGCTCCCTCTTTCTTAGGACACCCCAGGGCAGAAGAGCAGAGCCAGCATGCACATGCTGAGGATGAGAACATTTCAAGACAACTGCAAGACTGCCCCTAACCGTCAGGCTTAGGTTGCTTTCTCTACCTTTTTCAGAGGCTCCAAATTGAACCATCCTAATTTTAAAGAACTTCAGAGGAACTTTCAGGCTTTTCCTTGTTAACCACATCCCTTTAGCATTTTTCTCATCACTAACTTAAATCTGTGTAATTTCAGTCTCAGACAAGAGTGAAGATGAAAAGCTATTAGCTGTCATTCTGAAAAATGCACACCCTTTAACACAAGGCTCCCACCTGTTTGTCTACACAGCTTTCCCTTATTAACCCCTTCCTCATTTTCTTTGGTTCCCCTCTGAACTCTCTCCAATTTCTATACATCTCTATCCTTTCAAGACCATATTAAAAAAAAAAAAAAAAAAAACCACAACAAAAAACCCAAAAATCAAAAAACAAACAAAAAACCCCCCTTGCAACCTACTGGAAACCTTTATTTACACAAATGACCCAAGCTTCACAGTCCTTTTGTGAGGTAGCCATTTCTGCCCTGTCATAGCCAGGCAAAGAGATACGAAGCCACCCAGTTTAACAAAATGCAGCATCACATAGACTGGGGGACCAGGGCATCCCAACTGATGATGTGAGGGGAGGAAGGAATGTATTTCTACTAAAATTTTTTTCCCTTAAAAAGCGAAAGGTCCTTTTTCTGTTGTCTGAAAAGTAACAACCTTCAGCAGAATCAGAAAAATAAATCCTAGGTATTTCAATGTTGATAACAACGGAGTTTGTAAAATTCTGAGGACTTCAGGAAATTATAGTTTCTTCTCAAGTCATTTTTTTTGTTATTGCTTTAGCCATATACATTTGTATTTTCTCTGAAATTTGGACATGTATCATATAACTTTTTTAATTTTTTTTATTTTAAGTTGTAGATTACAGACACAAAACCTTTATTTATTTTTATGTGGTGCTAAGGATCGAACCCAGTGCCTCACATGTGTTAAGCAAGTGTTGTACTGAACCACTGAGTACAACCCCAGCCCATGTTTTTGAGACAGTGATCTCTTGTTGCTCAGGCTAACCCTGAACTCTTGGGCTTGAACAATCCTCCTGCCTCAACCTCCAGAGTAAATGGAACTCCCTGGCCGTAACTGTCTCTTCTTTCATATTTATTTATTTATTATTTTGTGGTCTGGGAGTGGAACCTAAGGTTTTACACATACTAGGCAAGACTCTACCAATGAGTTACACCTCCAGTCGCAATGGCTTATCTTTAAAAAAAAAAAAAAATACTGGGAGTTGAATCCAGCACTTTACCACTAAGCTACAACCTGTCATTTTTAGTTTTTATTTTGAGATAGGATCTCACTAAGATGTCAAGGCTGGCCTCAAACTTGTGATCCTCTTGCCTTAGCCTCCCAAATTACTGGTATTACAGGCATGAGTCACCACACCCCGCCCACAACTGTCTTTTTAGGCACTGCTCTACAACATACAATTTTCGTTATAAAATTTTCAACCTTTTAAATTAGATAGCTACCTTTTGCAATGACAATGTTTCTACACAAGCAATTTGTCACTTTAGGCTAAGGGAATATAAAAATTTTATAATTGGGGCTGGGGATGTGGCTCAAGCGGTAGCGCGCTCGCCTGGCATGCGTGCGGCCCGGGTTCGATCCTCAGCACCACATACAAAGATGTTGTGTTCACAGATAAAATAAATAAAAAAATAAATATTAAAAAAAAATTTTATAATTATTCATGACAAAATACACAGCTAGGGCAACTCTGAGATGAAAGCTGTCTGTAGCTAAGGAATAACGACTTGTATACTTCAATGTCTGGCTTGAAACAGGTGCTGCTGCTTCTTTTTTTTTTTTTTTTGATACTGGGATTGAACCTAGAAGTGCTTTTGCCACAAACTAGATTCCCACTCTGTTTTATTTTGAGACAGGGTCTTGCTAAATTGCTGAGGCTGGCCTCAATCTTTCAATTCTCTTGCCTCAACCTCCCAAGTCACTGGGATTATAGGTATGTACCAGTGCAACTGGCTCAGGTTTGAGAAATTCCTATGTACTTGATATTCTGAGCATGAATGTCATTGTCTTATATAGCTGAAAAGGAGCAGAATGTCTTGGTTTAAAATGCTGCCTCCAAACTAAGTGAGGTGGCACACCTCTCCATTTTTTTTTGTACTAGGAATTCAACCCAGGTGTGCTTTACCATTAAGCTACATCCACAGCCTTTTAAATTTGAGACAGGGTCTTATTAAGTCATTGAAGGCCTTGCTGAGTTGCTGGGGCTAGCCATGAACTTTTAATCCTCCTGCCAAATTGCTGGGATCACAGGTGCATACCACTCTGCACTGGGCTGCAGTGGGTGCCTATAATCCCAGTGACTCAAGAGCCTGAGGCAGGAGAAGCACAAGTCAAGGCCAGCCTAGGCAACTCACTAGGACTTTATTTATTTATTTATTTTTAAAGAGAGAGAGAGAGAGAGAGAGAGAGAGAGAGAGAGAGAGAGAGAGAATTTTATTATTTATTTTTTAGTTTTCGGCGGACACTACATCTTTGTTGGTATGTGGTGCTGAGGATCGAACCCGGGCCGCACGCTTGCACGCTACCGCTTAAGCCACATCCCCAGCCCCTCACTAAGATTTTATCTCAAAATAATAAGGGTCAGTGATGTAGCTCAGGCTACATCAGTGGAAGACTGCTTGCTAGCATGAGTAAGGCCCTGGATTCAATCCCGAGTACCTCAAGGGAAAAAAAGCAAAAAAAAAAAAAAAAAAAAAAAAAAGCTGCCTCCTCCAGAGCCAGATAGCCTGAATTCAAATCCTATTTCCTCCACAACTAATTTTTCTCAGAATCAGTTTTCTCAAAAGAGGAATAACAATAATAATTGCTGCCTGGAGTTGACAGAATTAAATGTGATGTGTGGATGTGGATGTGTGTGTGTGTGTTTGTGTGTATGTCATGAAGTAGTACCTGGCTCATGTTAAAAATGTAATCATTCCATTATTTCCTAGGAGAGCAACTCCTAAGACAGCAAGGACTTGGCTATGCACTCAAGGCTTACAGCAGTGTTTGCAAGAAACACAGGATTCAGCTAGGATATCAGACTCCTCTAACCTTTCAGGAAGGTAGACAATTCTGCCTCATTTTATAGAGGCAGAATCTCAGGATCAGTAAGCAAGAAAACCCAGTCACACTGCCACTAAGAGGCAGAGTTAGGACTTGGACTTCAAGGCCTAGGTCTTCTCACCAAGACACACGGAAGAATGAAACCACCAATTAATATTCATTCGATTAAAAAAAGTAGATTCTAGGGTACACTAAAAACTAATCTAATGGTTTAAAGCAACTTGTCAACAAAAAGGGATCGAAAAAAAAAAAAAAAAACATTAAAACCTCAAGCCCGAAGACAACACCTCGGACATAACCCAGAATACTCTTTAAGCACCCACACAGGAGCCCTGTCATTTGAGTCCATAATGGATGTCACTGGTCTGAATTCTCACTACCTTATATGTAATTGTGGGCTGAGGGTTTAGGAAACATGTTAGATGAAGGACTACCCACAGAAAGCTAGCATTCATTAAGGTAAACAGGGCCCCAACGTTCTGCCTATAGAGCCCCAGAATGCTAAGAATCAAGGAGAAGGGATGAAAACAGTCTCATTACACCAAATCACAGGAGGTGCCGCAGTCTGGCTGGGTACAAAATCACGAGCCACTCAGAGCCTTGTAGATTCAAAAGCAATTCTTTATTCCCGAACTCTCACTGGCACTCAACAGGCAGGTTCTGGGGAAAATCCACACCTCCACCGGGCTCTCCAGGAGTGGGCGCCTAAGGCAGCAGGATACGCCCTATTCCCAGCAGGATCCACCCTAAACCAGGATGTGCTAAACCTGGATCCGCCCTAATCCCTGAGCAAGGTCACCTTTCATGCAATGTCACTGCAAATGACCTGGGTCCAAGGCAAGCCCATTTCCACAATGGAGAGACCTCCCTCTAAGCAACATTGGGTAGGCTGACAAGAAAATTGCCATGCATCATTCCTACTTGGCTATGGCTCTCAGCAAGGAGGGAAAAGTCAAATGTCACTAGATGATGGCAATAATTCAGGTATTCCTTAACTGGTGATAACAGCTCCCCCACTGAACAATACAGGAGACTTTCAAAACATTCTGGTGCAGATGAGTTAACATCTGCCTACAACTCACATGCAATCAATAATATGCAGCAAGCATGATTACAACTGATACCGAGTGTTTACATTTACCAATTTCCCCACACCCTTTCAAAATATAATTAAATTTTTTTTTATTGTAGATGGGCACAATACCTTTATTTATTTTTTTTTGTGGTGCTGACGATTGAACTCAGTGCCTCATACGTGCAAGGCACAACCCCAATCCCCCCAAATATAATTTGACATGGACAGAACCAACCAAAAATCTTGTGGCTCCTTAGGCCAAGGCATTTCTCTGGTAGGTAGCTGAGCAAACAAATTGACAATCTCATATGAGGCCCTGGGTTTGATCCTCAGCACCACATAAAGATAAATAAATAAAAAATAAAGGTATTGTGTCAAGCTACAACTACAAAAATAAAATATTAGAGGTCAGGCACAGTGGTGCATACTTATAATCCCAACAGCTTGGGAGGCTGAGGCAGGAGGATCTCGAATCCAAAGCCAGCCTCAGCAAAAGCAAGGCATTAAGCAACTCAGTGAGACCCTGTCTCTAAACAAAATACAAAATAGGGCTGGGGATGGGGCGCAGTTCAATCCCTGGTACCTGCCCCCCTGCTAAAAACCAACAACAAAAACATTAGAAAGCCAGTGTGGCGACACACCCCTGTAATTCCAGCAGATGGTAAAGCTTAAATGGAAGAATCAAATTCAAAGTGAGCTTCAAAAACTTAGTGAGACCTTGTCTCAAAATAAAAAATAAAAAGGGTTGGCAACGTGGCTCAGTAGTAAAGCAACCCTGAGTTTAATCCCTAGCGCGAACAAAGAAAAAAAGAGAGCGAGTGAGAGAGAGAGAGAGAGAGAGAGAGAGAGAGAGAGAGAGAGAGAGAGAGAAAGAGAGAGAGCGAGTGAGAGAGAGAGAGAGCGTGTGCGAGCGCATTTCTTGGTCTAGGAGTGTAGCTCAGCAATACAGCACTTGCCCAGAATATGAAAAGCCCTGGATTTACACCCCAGCATTTGGGGGGGGGGGGACGGCGGCGGCGACATTTCTTAAAAAATGTATTTTATATATTTAAACCTAAATAAAATATGACCAATCCATCTATTTCATTTATGCTCAATATATATTATCCACTCTCTTCACCTTTGTGCCCACTACTAGCTAATACTGAAGGCAGCCTCTTTTTTTTTTTTTTTTTGGAATTGAGAATTAAATCCAGGGGTGCTTAATCACTGAGCCACATCCCCAGCACCCTGTCACCTTTTAAAAATATTTTATTTACAGACAGGGCCTTGCTAAATTGCTGAGGCTGGCTTTGAACTTGTGATCCTCCTGCCTCAGCCTCCCAAGCCGCTGGGATTACACGTATTCTCCAGTGCCTGATATCAACAACTGATATTTTACTTATCAACCATTATAAGCAAATATCAACTAAAGTACAGATAAAGAACAAACATTGAACTAGGTGCTGATGATAAATAACACCATCTGTTAACTACCAATTTTATCAAAATGTTCTCCTTAGGTTTGAAACTCTTCTATTTATTTATGTATGTATGTATGTATGTATGTATGTATGTTTTAGTTTTCGGCAGACAACATCTTTGTTTGTATGTGGTGCTGAGGGTCGAACCCGGGCCACACGCATGCCAGGCGAGCGCGCTACCGCTTGAGCCACATCCCCAGCCCCAAGTTTGAAACTCTTCTAATCCAACAAAGTAGACATGTCATTCCAACAAAGTTCTAGACTCAGCTCCAGGTACTAATAAGGATCAACAGATACTCTGATCACGAAGTGATGTGAATTATAGCAGCTTAACTGTAAGTTTCTGAGAATACAGCTTCTGACACTGCAGAGCAATACCATTTTAATAGCACAGGCTAACCATCTGTCTGACCAGCTAAAAACAAACTCAGTATACTGAATGACATAACCTATCTCTTCCAAAACTGACATGCGAAACTGCTCTTACCCTTCTCCAAATTTCATAAAAACTACCAATGATGGTACTTTGATCATAGTATGAGTTACTGTAGAGTTGATTCTTCTGCAATAAGTGGTCTCAGGCATAATAATTTTTGTTTGGTTAAAACATACATCAGGGCTGGGGATGTGGCTCAAGCGGTAGCACGCTCGCCTGGCATGCGTGCGGCCCGGGTTCGATCCTCAGCACCACATACAAAGATGTTGTGTCTGCCGAGAACTAAAAAATAAATATTAAAAATTCTAAACAAAACAAAACAAAAAAACATACATCAAATTCTTAATTAAAGCACACACTATGGCAACTCATCCAAGGCCTTTGGGCTGGGTCACTTGCAATGCTAAGTTCCAGGGTTACTTACTTCAAAAGCCAGAGCAGTCATCTCCTTTTTCTGCTGTACATTCACTTTAGAATTATCAGTGAGAACACATGAGTTAAAACTGGTTTTCTACCACATGGAAGCAATACCCTTATTTCAACAAAAAAGCAGGGGTAAATAATATAATCCACTGTTTTACCTCTTAACCTTGCAAATGCCACTTCGTGATTCCTTCTTTGGTTCTGTGAATAACTGAGCAGTTCTCTGCTGGTCAGCTTACAATGCTACTTAGAAATTCCAACCAGCAGTGACTTCGTCTCCCTGAGCATGAGAGGCCAGTGGCATCTGTGTTTTCTCTTTCACAAGACCTAACACTGTTGCCTATATATAGTACAGACAATAACAACAAATTGCTGATTATCACTAACAATCTTCTAGTAATTTAATAATCATTTAAATTTGCATTAGAAAAAAACAACAAACTGCTCTACTCAGTGATACATGCCTGTAATCCCAGCAGCTAGGAGGTTGAGGCAGGAATATAATGAGTTCAAAGTCAGCCTCAGCAACAAGTGAAGCACTAAGCAACTCAGTGAAACCCTGTCTAAATAAAATACAGAATAGGACTGGGGATGTGGCTCAGTGGTCAAGTGGCCCTGAGTACAGTCCTGGTACCAAAAAAAAAGAAAAAACTTACACTTGTTTTGATTCCACTGTGAACTAACTATGGAGTGACTCTATGTATGTGATTGAATCACATCCTCAGATTCAAGGAGGCACTTTTAAAAGCATCAATTCTCTTTTTTTCCATGTTTTTATTAGTGTATTAAATATAATAATGGGTTTCATTTTATGTAAGTAGCTATTCTTATCAACAATGTCAGCTCTATTCAGTCCAAACCAAGGGACAGTTTAATAATTAATTATTCCAGCAAAATGGATAGACAATGTGGATAATTCATTCTAAAAATTAGGTCAGCCACCACCTAAATGCACTTCTTGGTTCAATTTATATCAGTAACTGTCATCTTTGCTAAAAACTACCAGTAACTGGTGAGTTCTGTACCTGGCCTCAGGTGTCACTTATGTCAGGTTTGACAGATTGTAAAATGTAAACTGCATTTGAGAAGAATTCTTTTTCCTTTTAGAATAAAGAGCACTTCAAAAGTGACCCAATGGAGTGTTTATTTGCCTGGGTGGCAATTTATGAATTCAGGGATTAACAGTGATCACTTCTCATAAATTGTTAATGTTAACAAACAAGGCATCGAGACCACTACTGAGACATCATGTAGGGATGCCCTGATTGACAGGGATAGCTGGGCAGAGAGGCCTCTTTCCCTCCATGTGGATCCCTTATAAGGCTATTAAGCCCACTGAAAAAGACAAACTATTGTCCTTCCAGAGCAGCTCCCATCTTCAGAGAACAGAGCCAAAGCTTTATGGTGACAATATAATTGCCAACTCTGCCAAATTCTGATGTGTAAAATCTGAGTGCAAACTCAGGCAAGCTGTCAAATCTCTGTGAACCTGCCATGGCAAAGGGCTATTTGTGAGCTTTCAGAGAGTAAGACATGGAAAGAACCTGGCAATCTTTTGGCACATAACTACAATTTGTTAAGCGTCTGCTAGTTCTAATACTACTACTATCCCTATAAATAAAAGTAGAATTAGTTGGGCACGGTGGTTCACACCTGTAATCCCAGTGGCTCGGGAGGCTGAGGCAGAAGGATCATGAGTTCAAAGCCAGCCTCAGAAAAAGCGAGGCACCAGGCAACTCAGTGAGACCCTGTCTCTAAATAAAACAAAAATAAGGCTGGGGATGTGGCTCAGTGGCTGAGTGCCTCTTGAGTTCAATCCTTGGTACCTAAAAAAAGTAGAATTATAAAAATAACAGAGGTCTGAGAGGTCCGAGTTCTTACCATTTCTAGAAAAATAAATACTCTCATAATATGATTTTATTAACTACCTTTTAGTCTAAAAGAGTATATTATTATTATTATTTTTGGTACTGGGGATTGAACTCAGACACCAAGCTGACAAGAAACAGTATATCATTAACATGGGATTATTATTTAAATGTCCTTGATGTTTCTCCTCTTTGAAAGGCAATGACTTATTATGTATCATCCACTTTTTGAAACTTGTAACAATTCTATTCTAGCTGGGCATGGTGGTACACGCCTGCCTGTGATCCCAGTAATTCAAGAGGTTAAGGGAAGAGGATCACAAACTCAAGGTGGGACCTGGCAATTTAGGGAGACACTATCTTAAAAGAAAAAAAAAAAAAATTCTAAAAGTGTCCTTATTTAAGGCTATACACTAAAAAGAAATTATACTTGATAAATATACTATTACTGTGGACCTCTTGATGCCCACTGAATACTAAGAAAATACTGTCAAAGTAATTACATTTCAATAATCCAATTAAAATATCTAGAGAAGTCTAGAAGAGGAAAAAAAAAATCTACCTTCACCCAAATCTACATTTATCTTTTTGTTTGGGGTGGGGGGCACTAATGATTGAACCCATGGGGTGCTTTACCACTCAGCCACATCCCCAGCCCCCCCCAGCCCCACTTCTGAGACAGCATCTTGCTAAGTTGTTTAGGGTCTTTTTTTTTTTTTGGTGATGCTGGAATTGAACCCAGGGCCTTGTGCACACAAGGCAAGCACTCCACCAACTGGGCCACATCCCCAGCCCTGCTTTAGGTCTCACTAAATTGCTGAGGCTGGTCTCAAACTTGCCATCCTCCTGCTTCAGCCTCTCAAACTGCTGAGAATTACAGGGATGCGCCACCACACCCGGCTACATTCACCTTTTAAAGGCAACCCTCAAAACACGACCTCATAAAGATTTGAGAGTGAGGAAAAGGAAAAAAAAAAAAAAAAGGTCTTTGCATTTTATTATTTAGAATTAAAACATCTGCTAAAATCAAGCCTTTCTCATTCAGAACAGGCTGTAGTTTCCTTTGTGACAGAGAGTCAAGTTGAAATTCAATTTAATAATTATATGATAGGCACTGATATTGCACCTAAGCTATAATTCTGGCCTACTTATGGAACTATTCCAGAAAATAGTCAGATGAAAAACCCACATACATTCTGGTAACCATTCCAACTAATCATTTCTGTAAAATTTTGTCATACACATACATACACCGGTGCATGAATATTTTCCACCACAAAAGACAGATCTACCTATATAATTACTTTTAAAAATTTATATATATATTAAAAATACACCGGGCTAGGGATATAGTTCAGTTGGCTGAGTGCTTGCCTTGCATGCACAAGGCCTTGGGTTCAATCCCCAGCACCACACACACACACACACACACACACACAAAAAGCACAAAACTACACATTTCACATCAACCTCGCTTAAAGAAAAAAACCTGAAATACAGTAGTTAAAACTTTTGTTTTTAGCCCACTTTCTCCTTTCTATGTGAGCTATAATAAAATGCCAGATCTTTCTGGGCCTCAGTTCTTTCATTTGTAAAATGAAAACATTTGTCGTCCCCCCCCCTTCCTCACAGAGGGGCTGGCAGGCTCTGATGAGATGCAAAGCACTCTGAAAAACTCTCTTCCAAGTGTTAGTGTACTGTTATTAGTAGAAAAAATGATTCTCATCGTGCTTATTATACAACCCAAACTCTCACAAGTGCTAGGCAAAGTTCTCACAGCTACATCTCCAGTCCCCACAATACAGCCAGCAGTAATATATTTTTCCCCAGAAATTTATTTAAAGTTCACAAAGAATTAAAATTATTTTCCAATCTGTGATGGGATTTTCAAGAAAAAAGTATCACCATAGCAAATTTACAGCAAATGTTCCAAAAATTTATAAAGATTAAAAGTGTTATGAACAAGAACCAAAAATTGATCAGGAACTTCATCAACCTCTGAGTCAATTAATCCAAGAATTAACACAACCTTTTTTGTCTTTAAAAGTGAATAATTAAGGGAACTGGGCATGGCGGTGCACATCTGTAATCCCAGTGACTCAGGAAGCTGAGGCAGGAGGATGGAAAGTTCAAGGCCAGTCTCAGCAATTTAATGAGGCCCTAAGCATCTTAACAAGAGCCTGTCTCAAATAAAAAGGGCTGGGGATGTGGCTTAGTGGTGAAGTACCCCTGGGTTCAATCCCCTGTATTAATAAATAAGTATTAAGTAAATTTGGGAAGGGATTAAACTAGAAATGAAAATATAATGCTCCACTACCATCTAGGTCACTCTAGCGGGTTTATGAAAAATAAACTTGTCTTTGCACATTTAAGTTACTTTTAAAAAGATTAAATAGAAGAACTTCATGGAATAGAGAAATACAAGAAAACAAAATACACCTACACCAAAATTCAAACACAGGCTTAAAACCAAAACCAGCAACAAAACTCCACTTTAAATATGTCCAAGGTAATACTCACTGAAAACAGAAAGTCTGTATTGTCAGAGGAACAGCTACAACAAAGGAGGGGAGCTACTCTGTCTCTGGAATGAATTTTCTTCCTTCCAATTCCATTCCTTCTTCCTGTACCTAAGATGGAAATACAAGTGGAATGAATACACAAAATCCAGGTAGTATAGAGTCAGTTTTTTGAGAAATTACAACACAACAGAGCAATTTCTGGAAAATGAAAACAGCAGGAGAACAGGCTCTCCTTACTTTTAAACATTTCAAACACTAAATACTATGCAGCAACAACAGTCCTATATCTTCAATCACCTCATCCTGAGCGTCATCACCACGGGAGGACACTGAGGATCAAAGGTTGCATTGCACTCCAACATGAGACACACATTAAAACTTCCCCCACCACCAATTTAGGTCAAAACTTGCTCTCAGGTCAGGAAATACCATTTAGAGGTTCTGCAATGGTTTCTGAATATAAATATACTCTCAAATCCTCTGCAAAAAGTACCGAATAATTACTGAACAACGACGTGTCAGGGCCAGGGACCTAAGGGCAGACCATCTTGTTACACTAGAACAAGATGGTAAGTGTTGGTAAGAGTCATTCATCCTTACTCTTAGTCTTGAATAGATCTGTTCATAACCTCTTCACCAACTCTCCCCATTCTCCAGCAACAGAGAATTTAGCTATTCCCAAAGATGTAAACAGAAGGATTCAGGCCCCACCCACTCTATCCTCAGAGAGGGCAGTGAAAAAGGATAGGCCCAGAGGGATAAGGGTGAAGGAACATGGCAAAGAGAGGAAGGAGTTCAGATCAGGACAGGGAATGGAGGAGGGCAAGGAATGAAGGGCAAAATCCACAGCCCGAAAAGGAGAGGCAGAAAACCCAAAGTGTGTAAGGTAGAGGGATAGTAGAAAAGGGGATGACGGGATGAATGTGGAAGGAGGGACTTCGGGTGGGGTTGGAAAAAAAGGAGAAGAGGAAGAGAAAAGCGCGCGTGAAGAGAGTTAAGCAAGAAAAGAACGAAGACAGTGTGGGGAAAGGAGAGGCCGGAGCGGGGAGGGGCAAAGCAGGCAGGGGGGAAAGGTGAAAAGGTAAGGCAAAAGGATGTGGGGCAGAGGACTACCGGGCGCTGGGGGAGTTGGGGAGACCAAAGAGTGACGGGTAGAGCAGCTTGGGCCGAGCCGCGGGGGTGGAATCCAGACGCCGGGCGGGGGAGGGGGCGGCGGGCCCGTGGGTGGGGGCCGCCAGGCGGCGCCGGAGACCACCAAACTTTACACAGACCCGACACTGTTTCCTGGAGGGAGTGCAGAAACAGCTGCGGCTGGAGCTTTGCCTCGCGGCCCGGGCAGGGGCGACCGCCCACCCGCTCCCTGACACTGACTCACGACCCCCTGCCCTCGGCGGGGACTCGCGGCCCGAGGCTCCGCCTGCCTCCCAGCTCCGCGCCTGGGAGCCCCTCCCCCACGCTGCCCCGGGATCCTCGCTCCAGGACCCCCGGGACCCACTCGCGGTCCCTCCGCCCGCCCCAACAGAAGCAGGCCCGGGGAATCCGGCGACGACGGCCCAGGGAAGGCCTGGACCGGCAGCGAGGAAGGAGGAGGGCGCGGCGCAGTCCGACTTTCCCACCTTTTCTCCTGGCCCAGACGCGGCCGGGGCGGACGGGACCTCTCGCGCTCTGCCTCCTCCTCCTCCTGCTTCATGGAGCCATGCGCCTGGGTGGGGGCTCCCGAGAGAAGCGGGCCGGCGGGCTGGCCGGACGCGAGGCGCAGACCGGGCGGGGCGAAGGAGGTCGGCGAGCGGGCGGAGGAAGAAACGGCGGGGCGGCGGCGGCGGCCGGGAAGAATTGGAGGTATTTCCCGGGCGGCTGGAGGACTGAGTCGAGCCCGGACCCAAGTCCTCCGATATCCCAGCAGCCACCGGAGGCAGTGAGGTAATGGAGGAAGAATGTAGGGAGTCCTCCTCTGGTCCGCCCGCCCTCTAGCGAACCCTGGAGAACCAGAGAGACCAGAGCTCCGCCTCACTCTTTTCACGTGACCGTAATCCGCTCAGGGTATTGGCTGGCGTGGACTACAGTGTTCAATTTGGGAAGCTGCTTTCCATTTGTGGAGCTGAGTCCTAGGTAGTTGGGATAAAGAGGAACACCCGGGAAGACAAGAGAAGGCCGACGTCCCCGGCGGGGCGCGAAGCTGGCGGAGCTGGGTGCCCGGCTGTCTGGCTTGCCCGCGCGGTGCACGCCGGGCTGCACGGCCAGGCCAGAGGGAGCGGAGCACGCCGGGAACCGTAGTCCCGGCTGGGCGAGCGACGTTGTCCGAGGCGCTGCCGGCCCAGGTGCTGGGCTCTCGCGGCTGACCCAGGTGCTGCAGCCTGGCTGCCCGGCCCTCTCCCAGTTTTTTGTCACTCTCTTTAGTGACGAAAAACTGAGCTGCCAACGACTTTTGTCCTCAAACGCCCACGCTCACGTCACCTCACCTGACCCGACCGCAACCTTCTAAAGCAGCCCGGAAGAAGCAGCTCAGACCAGTCTCAAATCAAGCCCATGGCACCAGGGCAGGCCCTCAGGATGCCAGCCACTCGCACCTGGCCTACCTAGCCTCCTGATGCTCTGGATTAGGGCAGGCTTTCCCCTGCAGTGCCCACTCCCGTCACGAGTCCATCTCTTCCATCCCCTGAAACCCCAGCTAGAGATGACCTCAGTGGGATACTGGATTATTCAGTAGGCCAGCTAAGCACATTCTTCAGCACTAGCAGTGCAAGGCCCTCAAAAAGAACAGCATGCAAAAGAAAACAATTGAATTTGCAGTAAATAATTTTAATTCCAGATGTTTTTTGTTTATTCATTTGTGTATGTGTGCCCAGGGTTGAACCCAGGGCCTGGTGCATGCTAAGCATGTGTTTATTGCTGAGCTACATTCCCAGCCACAGCATTTTATATTTTAAATTACAGATGGGATAGCACAAAAAGTTTCACTTCTGCCCTGTTCCCTCACCCTAACAGTTCCAAATAGATTGGGTCCTGTAGCAAAGACAAACCCTGTTTTAAAGCAATATCTGCCTTGTTTAAAAAAAGTACTGAAGCACACAGACTGTTTTGTGAGGTTTCTTTTTTTTTTTTGCTTTACTGTTGATGTATAAAGGCATCTTAACATGTTTGTCTTCAAAGACCAAAGAAAAGTGTCTACTAAAAAATGTAAATCATAACTAACAGTGAAGCTTTCCAGCAAAACTCTTCTGCTCTAGGATGCATAATGTATGTAAGGATAATAATATCTACTACTATAACCTTTTAGCATAATTACCTGTAGGCAACAAAACCCAAGGCAACTCTGTCTCTGGTGCCTCTTAGACACAGAACTTTCAAAGAGAACCTGACTAAGAATGACAGACAGGAAGCAAAAGACACCTATGCTTTATGAAATGGGAGGTGACTTTTTTTTCTCCCCACATTTTTAGATTATTGTATGATAGTTATACATACTGATGGAATTTGTTATTACATGTTCATACATGCCCACAATACACAATATAACAATATAATTCCCAGCACCTTCTCCCTCCCTCCCCACCTATGGGAGGTAACTTCTAAAAAATTGATTTCTATAGCAGTATTCATAATTCCAGTTACATACTTGATGTGCTTATTGCTATTGAAGCTACATTGGTCAGTTTTTCACCTTCTGTCTGCCTGAAAAAGTACAAATTAGATGATCATATGGCCCAGAGCCAGAAGCACAGGAGGCAGAAAGCCAGAGGCCAATATTTTGTTCCTTGAATAAGAAGGCCAAAACCTGATTTAAAATAATCAAAATAAATTTCACATAGTGAAGGTCTTTCCAGCTGAAAGTCTTAAAACATGGCATCTGGAAAGAGGCCTTACTCTATTGCTCCCAGAGTGGTACTATATAGTTATTAAACAGCCTACAGATAAGGGAGTTATTGCTCCCTGGTTATGAAGCTGCCAGGAGGTAAATAAAAGAACTAAGTTGGACTTGAAACCCTCCCAAATTAAAACAAAAACAAACCTTGCTTTGAGCTGTTGGAAAGCATTTTATTGAGACTAGGATCCAGATGCTGCTGCTTTTTTTAACTTATGCTGAAAGGCAAAGCATTAGGACTTAGAAAAAGGTTACCCGAGGTCACCTTATGTCAGCAAGCAATAGTCTGAACAGATTAAAAAAAAGATGAAATTATGAACGGGGGAAGAAACTAGGGGCAGTACATGCCATAAATACGGAAGAGGCTGTGAATTTTTTTCTCATTTCCTGTACATAATATAAAAACCTAATACATAGTAGGAGTACAATTATTTGAGGCTTGAATGAATAAATGAAGAAGGAAGTCCACACATAGCATGTAGGTAATATTTAGTTGAGAAGGGGGAATTTCAGAAGAGCCAAGTGGCTCAAGCCCTCTGCATGATCCTGAAATGTCACCCCAATCCACTGTGAAACAGCTATAATACTTGTCATCAAAATAACCCAAAACAAATGATCTGCCTTCCTGATGTAAAAAATGCTCAGTAGCTGTAAATTTTTGTATTAGGGTGTTCAGATTAGCATGAAGTGAGCCTGTACATGAACCTTACACATTCCTTTAGATTCGCACCTTGTATGAGCAATGAATTGATGGTCTAAAGAATTGCCAACCAGTAATAATGAAATCAAATTTCACAGGGAATATTGATAAGTGATGTAGATTTTATTTGTCCCACTTTCCAAATTGACTAGTCTGGCCTTGGCCTCCATTTGTGTTCTGGCTGCCACAAACAGCAGACCAAGAGACTAATTTCCTCTGAAGGTAGCACCTGTCTCTTGTGTGTCCTCTACCATGTCCACTTGGGCACTTGAAAGGGGTGATCAGTATTTATCTGACTAAAGTAAATCTTTGAATATATAGATTTATAAATACATAGATGTATACATGGAATGAATGTTTCAGAAATATGAAATAGTTTAAATACATTGACATGGTATACAGTGTTTCGTTTCTATTTTTTTTTTTGTTTTTTTTTTTTTTTAAGTGAGAGTGAGGGAGGAGAGAGAGAGAGAGAGAATTTTTAATATTTATTTTTTTAGTTCTCGGCAGACACAACATCTTTGTTGGTATGTGGTGCTGAGGATCGAACCGGGCCACACGCATGCCAGGCGAGCATGCTACCGCTTGAGCCACATCCCCAGCCCATGTTTCGTTTCTAATAGAGCTAAATAAACTACATTAGTCTAAGTAGATGTGCTTTTAAACTTTGTCACTTGGATACATGGTTTAACATCAGAAAGTTTCTAAACTTCTATTAGTATTACCAAAGAAATAAATGAAACAATATTGGAGAACTGAAGTCCCATATTCATGTGTTCTATAAATATTCTCTTAATGGCTACTCTGTACCAAGCATTTTGTATTGCTTTGTTTTTTCTTCTTTTTAAATATAAAAACTCAGATAGAATTCACAAATTTAAGTGTACAGCTTGACAAATTTTTACATTTACATGTAACCAGTATCTGATTTAATGTATTTCCAGCTCTTAATGTATTCCCTTATCTCCTCTCCCAGTTACCAATCCCCCGCTAAAAATACAATCTTTTTTTTTTCCCCCAGTATTAAGAATTGGAGCTGGGGCTGGGGATGTGGCTCAAGCGGTAGCGTGCTCGCCTGCCATGTGTGAGGCCCGGGCTCGATCCTCAGCACCACATACCAACAAAGATGTTGTGTCTGCCGAGAACTAAAAAATAAATATTAAAAAATTCTCTCTCTCTCTCTCTCTCTCTCTCTCTCTCTCTCTCTCTCTCTCTCTCTCTCTCTCTCTCTCTCTCGTCTCTCACTCTCTCTTTAAAAAAAAAAAAAAAAAAGAATTGGAGCTGGGGCCGGGATTGTAGCTCAGTGGTAGAGCCCTTGCCTCACAGGCACATGAGGCCCTGGGTTCCATCCTCAGCACCGTATAAAAATAAAGAAAAAAAAAAAAAAAGAATTGGACCCAGAGACACTCTACCACTGAACTAAATCCCCAGTCTTTTTTATTTTTTGAGACAGAGTCTCACTAATGTGCCCAGACTGGCTTTGAACTGGTGATGGTCCTGCCTTTCCCTCCTACCTCTACCCCCACCCCAGTTGCTGGGATTACAGACATGTGCCACCACAGCACCTGGCAATAACCTTATTCTCTCCTGGTATTTTGCAAGCTCAGTGAGGGGCCTGGGACAGAAAGTAGGACAGATATGCTTCCTTCATACACATTAAGTGTAGATCTGACCTAACTTTTCTGTTACATAAATGAACATACCACAGTCAATCCCACCATCGTGTATATCCACAAGATGCTAATTAAAATGAATAACTAAAGGTAAATAGTAGAAAGCTCTGTAGAGTAGAGGGAAGGGAATGGCAGAGAGAGAGGAAGGAAAAGGGGAAATGCTGGGGACTGAAGGGAACCAGTATATATATTATATAAATATAAATTATATCTATAGATTACCTAAAATAAATTTTATTTAGTTCATCCTGATATTACTGTGGTTAATGATGGCTGTTTTATCCATGAGGGTCCAGTCAGGAAAAAAGGCATTTCCGAGATAGCAATGTACCTTTACTTGTCTAGCCCCGGGGCTGTGGCACCTATTCATCTCTCTGCAGAGAATTTAATCCTCCTGGCCTTCTAGAGAACATCACTCTGATCTATTACACTGGTATTTCTTGCCCAAAAAACCCCAATGAACCTTATATACATTAGAAAATCACATGTAACTTGGGGAAGAACTAGAGAATGAAGTCTACCAAATTATGCTATATCCATGTACAAATATACCACAGTGGATCCTTCATAAACATAATGATAGTGCACTAATTTTAATCATAATAATAATAATAACAGAAGAGAGATCATTAGAGTAGAGCAAATGAAGTGGGAGAGAGGAGAAGAAAAGTGAAGGTACTAGGGAAGGAGATTGATCAGATTATGTACATTCATGAATATGGCATGATGAATCCTACTATTATGTATAATTATAATGCACCAAAATTTTTAAAAAATAATGTAATAGGGCTGGAGTTGTAGCTCAGCAGTAGAGCCCTTGCCTCACATGTGAGAAGCTCTGGGTTTGATTCTCAGCACCACATATAAATGAGTAAATAAAATATAGGTCTATCAACAACTAAAAATATTTTTAAAAAATAAAATATCAAATGTAGCCACTTGGGAGGCTAAGGCAGAAGGATTGCAAGTCTGAGGCTGGCCTGGCGATCTGTCTCAAAATAGAAAATAAAAAGGGTTGGGAGGTAAAGTGTCCCTGGGTTCAATCCATAGTACTGAAAAAAAAACCAACTAAAATAATGAAGTAGGGGTAACCCCAAAATGACCAAGAACTACTACAGGGCTGATGCTGTGACCTCGTGGAGTGGGTGATTGGAGAGTAGTGAGAGGTGAAGTGCTTGTCTCCTCCCATCTTCTGATCTTTCCCCAGCACCTCCCATTGGCCAAACCAAAGAGAAACTCAGGGGTTGGGGCATTTGAGAGATAAGATACAGCTGCATATTCACAGGCTGAGCAACCCAGCACCAAACTGAGAAGGATGGGGTTGGCCTGAACAAGAACAGGTAAACAGGGCATAGCCATCACTTCAAGGTTACCCGAGGAGAGACTGCCTCTAGTCCTTCTGGGAATGTGCCAGGAGCAGCTCCTGGACTTGGTTGAAACCTTAGAAGTTCTGGGCCTTTTCCCAATAATACTGAAAGCTGTCACTGTCCCTGGACTATCTGGCAGCTTGGGGCTCGCTGAGCTCCTGGATTTCTGGCTTTTAAAGCTGCAGCGATGGTGACATACCAGTGTCGAGAGCAGAATTGTGTTATGCTTTTTCTCCCCCTGCCTTCTCGCTCAGTACTGGGAATTGAACCCAGGGGTGCTATACTGCTGAGTTTTAAATCCCCAACCTACCCCATTTTTTTTTTTTTTTTAATTCTGTGATAGGGCCTAAGTTATGGAGGCTGGCCTCAAAGTTGCAATCCTCCTGCTTCAGCCTCCCAAGTCCACAGTCGCTGGGACTACAGGCATGTACCACTGTGCCACACTTATGCTTTCTGTTCTTAGCCCTCTCTGAGGTTATCGGACCACATTCCAATAGCTGATGCCTGAGAGCTGTTGCGCGGACTTTGTTAGGATAGTGAGTTTCTCAGAGATAGAAAAAAGATAGCAAAAGAGTGGGGTGTGTTGTTGTTGTTGTTGTTTTGTTTTGTTTTTTGTTTTTTGGTACCAGGGATTGAACTCAGGGACACTCAAACATTGAGCCACATCCCCAGCCCTATTTTGTATTTTATTTACAGACAGGGTCTCACTGAGTTGCTTAGCACCTTACTTTTGCTGAGGCTGGATTTGAACTTTCGATCCTCCTATCTCAGCCTCCTGAGCTTTTGGGATTACAGGCAAAAGAGTGCTTTTTTTTCCCCTCCCTGTTCTAATAGGAGACATTGATGTGCAGACATGATAGGGTAACCATGAGACTGAACAAGACAACTGACATCTAACCTCGAAAGGAAAGGCAGAGGCTGGTAGGGTGTGGCTCAGAGGGAGAGCGATTGCCTAGCATGTTTGAGGCACTGGGTTCCATGCTCAGCACCACTACAACTACAAGCACTGATGCGTACAGAGGCAAATTTCGGTCTGTTTGGGGGCTGCTCAGGGATGACAAAATAACAATTTTAATAGATATCACTGAACAGACACAGAGCAATAGAAACTATGGAATACTGAGAGTGACATCAAGACAAAGGAAAAGGGACTATTTGTCTGACAGTATCAGGACTCCTTGTTCAGTAACCCCCTAAATTTCCCCCATGCTTGCCAGGATTTACGATGATGTTCCTGTCAATGAAATGCAGCCGGCTTCCTGAAGGTCAGAGTATGAAAGTCCTCAGACCTACAGCACGGGGCTCGCAGGTGTTTGGGAGAGTAGATGAGTGAGTCCCAAGTGCTAAACATGTCATGAATATAAGATCTCACACTGAGGTAGATCCTGTGGTTCCACCTACTTGGGAAGCTGAGGAGGGAGGTTCATTTGAGCCCAGGAGTTTAAGGCCAGCCTGGGCAACATAGTAAGGCCCATCTCAAACAAACTGACAAAACATGTCGTGAATATTCCCTCATTTCTCAGGGCACGAATTCTTATTTTACATTTTGAGATGGGGTCTTGCTATGTTGCCCAAGCTGACTGTGAACTCCTAGGTTCAAGTGATTCTCTTGCTCAGCTTGCTGGGATTATAGATGTGTGCTGCCATGCGCATCAAGGTTTTGTTTGTTTGTTTGTTTTTTGGACCTAGAAAACCTATTCTGTAGCGGAGGGTGCAGCTCCATTGCACAGCACTTGCCTGGTATGTGTGCCACTCTGGGTGTGATTCTCAGCACCCCTACCCACACCCCCAAAATCTCATAATTAGTTTAAACAGTGGAAAGAACCGTCCTTCCAAAGCAGAGTCTGTCAGCTGACATAGGCAGGTGCTGGTGCCGCCTTGAGAGGACACAGAGGAACACACCCCTGCCCCTCTCCCTCCTTGTGCTTGAGGTCGGCCCACCCCACTCTCCACTGCAAGGCTAGTCCTGAGCCTCAGGCCTGACATCTCATCCTCCTAGTCCCAGTGACCGGCTCTGGCATGACCCTATGACCCAAATTCAGGCCAAAGAAAGTTGCTGAGCAAGTCATGTCTGGCTTTTCCCCTGGCACTGCTGGCCAGTGACTTGCCACCACATGGCACATGACTCAGAAGGAGCTGGGGAGAAACCAGGTTGATTATGTTGTTGGAGCCTCTGAAACAGTCTATGCCTGCAGGTAGAATTCCCAGACTCATGACTTATGTGAGTCAATAGATTCTGTCATTTAGGGTCAGGCATGGAGCTATGCATCTGCAGCCCTGGATACCTGGGAAAGTGAGGTAGGAGGATCTCTTGAGCCCCAGGAGTTTGAGACCAGCCTGGGCATTAAAGTGAGATTACCATCTCAAACAAAACAAAACATCAACAACAACAACAAAAAAAAAACAGATCATGCTGGGCATGGTGGCACACACCCATAATCCAAGTGGCTCAGGAGGCTAAGGCAAGAGGATCCCAAGTTCAAAGCCAGCCTTAGCAACTTAGCAAGGCACTAAGCAACTCAGTGAGACCCTGGGGCTGGGGATGTGGCTCAGTTCTTGAGTGCCCCTGAGTTCAATCCCCTGTACCCCCAAACAACAAACAAACAAAAAAGAATCATGTCTTTTTAAAATTTTATTTGTTTTTGGTTTTTGGCAGTACTGGGGATTGAATTCAGGGCCTATCACATGCTAGGTAAGTACTCTATTATTGAGCCACATCCCAAGCCCTTTTTATTATTTATTTTTTTTGAGACAGGGTCTTGCTGAGCTAAGGCTCTCACTAAGTTGCTGAGGCTGACCTCAAGTTTGTGATCCTCCTGCTTCAGCCTCCTCAGTTTCTGGGATTTACAGGTGTGTGCTGCTGCACTCAGGAAAATTATATCTTTTATTAAGCAAACAAACTATTTTGAATGTCACCTCTACCGTTGAAGGAGTTGCAGAACTAGAACTCTCCGAGTCTAAAGTTGAGGGAGTACGTTAGAGAAAATTTACTGTGTGTTCCATAACTTCAACTTCCAATCTCATAAAAATGGGAGATTCCTAAAAGAGTCAGAAGTGTTTGGTGTTTTTTGTTTTGGCTTTTGTGTGTGTATGTTTGGTGCTAGGGATGGAACCAAGGGCTTGACACTGCTAGGCAAACACTCTGAGCTACATCACCAGCCAAGACATCACAAGATTTTTTTTTTAAATATTTATTTTTTACTTGTAGTTGGACACAATACCTTTATTTTATTTACTTATTTTTTTTTTTTATGTGGTGCTGAGAATTGAACCCAGGGCCTCACACGTGCCACTGAGCCACAACCCCATCCCCAGAGAAGATTTTTTAACAGGAACAGTCACCCATTTTTCTGACCCCTTATTGTATCAGTCTCATTAAAGAATGGCTTTCTAGTTTCATCTGAGGATCCAGAATCACATTCCTTTTCCTCTAAAGAAGTGTGAATAAGAGGCAAAGTATAATGTTTTCTCCCTACCCTAGAAGCCAGAGAGGGGAGAATGGATGTGGTTTCCAGTTAAGAAACATCTCACAGCCAGGTAGAGTGGAGCAAGCCTACAATCCCAGCCACTCAGGAGGCTGAGACAGGAGGATCACAAGTTTGAGGCCAGCCTCAGCAATTTATGGAGACCCTAAGCAAATTAGAATGTTCATAGATGAAATGATTAGATTATGAGAGTTGTCACCTAATGGTGGTTTAATACATTATATGGATTAATGGGTGATAACAGTAGGAAGATACCGTGTGGCTGGAGGAATTTGGTCACTGGGGACATATCTTTGGTATTTATATTTTGTCCCTGACAAGTGGAGTTCTCTCTCTGATTCCTGGCTGCCATGAACTATAAGTAAGAAAAAAAAATTTTAATTACTCCCTGATTTTAGGCAGACAAAGGGAGGGCAGAAAACTTTTCTTGCAACTTTCCTCACCACACCTTTCCTACATGATGTTCTACCTTATCTCATTCCCAAAGCCCTGGGTTGACCATGGACTGAACCTCTGAAACTATAAGGCAAAATAAACTTTTCCTCCTCTAAATTGTTCTTGTCAGGTCTTTTGGTCACACTGATGCAAAATTGACTTAAAAACCCTGTCTCAAGATAAAATTTGAAAAGAATGTATCTCAATGACCAAGCATCCCTAAGTTCACTCCAGTTACCAATAAATAAATAAATAAATAAATAGTTATACATTCGTCAGCTTTTCATTGCTATGACAAAATACCTGACATAACTTAAAAGGAGGAAAGGTTTATTTTGGCCCATAATTTCAGAGTTTTTGATGCATGGTTACTTGGTCACATCATTGTGGGCTTGTGGTTAGACAGAACGTGGCATAAGAGCGTTGGTAGAGCAGAGCTGCTCACCTCATGGTGGTGGGTAGCCGGGGAAGGGGCACAGGCTAAGATGCATGCTTCGAGGACACACCACTCTAGCACCACAGGCTGCAGACCAAGCCTTGACACAGGGACTTTGGGGGACATTTTAGATCCAAACCAAGAGAGGAAATAAAGCCTCCAAGTATAACTACTTCTTTGAGTTTTATTCCTCTGTCAACTCCCCATATGTATATTATGAATAAGAACTGTGCCTTTTCTCCTGTTTATGTGTCTTTTGTTATTTTAATCCACAGGTCCCCACACACTGAGCCCAAGAGAGGCAAGGAAAAGCTTTTCCTCCCTGCCACCTCTGAATTCACTCTACACTCAGTCCAAAGTATCCACAGGTTCCATATCCTCAAGGTCAACCAATCATGGGTCAACCGATTGCATAAAAAGTTGCATCTGCACTGAACATGTACAGACTTTGCCCTGTCATTATTCTCTAAATAATATAGTATATAACAACTACTTACATACTATTTACCTTGTATTCAGTATTATAGAGGTGATTTAGAGTCTACAGAAAGATGTATACAGTTTATATAAAAACGACACACTTTTAAATAAGGAACTGGGGCATCTGCAGATGTTGGTATCTTTGGGGGTCCTGGAATCAATCCTTGATGGATATGGAGGGACAACTACACTGTGTTATAATGAGCTACCTTATCTATGTATATTTAGGGCCTATAAACTTACATTATTATAGCAGGCAATTACTTCTAAAATTCTCATAACAAAGTGACACTTAAGATATTTTAGGAAGGGCTGGGAATGTGGCTCAAGTGGTAGCGCGCTCGCCTGGCATGCGCGAGGCACTGGATTCGATCCTCAGCACCATATAAAAAAAAAAAAAGTAAAATGAAGATATTGTGTCCACCTAAAAACTAAAAAATAAATATTAAAAATAAAAGATATTTTAGGAATCTTGGGGCTAGGGCTGTAGCTCAGTGGCAAAGCGCTATGCCTAGCATATGTGAAGCACTGGGTTTGATCCTCAGCACCACATAAAAGTAAACAAATAAAATAAAGACATGCTCCATCTACAACTACAAAAAAAAAAAAGAGATTTTAGGAATCTTGGTGATTGGGGGGGTGCCTCAAGATATCCTAATTAAACATGTCTTCCAGTAATTGTAAAGGAAGTGGTTTTTATTGTTAGTTTATTTATTATAAGGCTGAGTTATATTCCATTGTATTTATATGATATGATAATAATTCACGAAAGCAGCCAGGTCTGTCTTTAAATGCTTGTTATTTCCTAACAAACATGCAGTATTGCCAGGCTATAATGTAGCTCATTATAGAACACATACTTAGCATGAAGAACACATGATCCCCAGCATCCTTCCCCCACCAAAAAAAGAACCATACTTATTGTAGAGCTGTACAGTCCCTCAAAGATCTCTTCTGTAAAGAGAAAGATGAGCACTATTGATGCACCTTATGGGTTGAAGATGTGGGAAGGGATATCACAATTAAAATGTAATACCTTTAGAGCCTAGAGCCCAGCACAGTGCCAGGTGCCTGTGGTCCCCCCACTCGGGAGGCTGAGACAGGAGGATCACTTGAGTTCATGAGTTCAGGCCAGCCTGGGCAACGGAGTGAGACCTCGTCTCAAAAAACAAACAACCAGGGCTGGGATTGTGGCTCAGTGGTAGAGTGCTTGCCTAGCAGGCTTGAGGCACTGGGTTCCATCCTCAGCACCACATAGAAATAAAATAAAGATATTGTGTCCACCTAAAACTAAAAAAAAAAAAAATTAAAAAATAAATGAAAAAACAACCAAAATAAACCTTTGTGAAAAGTCAAAATTAAAAGCAAACTTTTAGGGCTGGGGATGTGGCTCAAGCGGTAGCACGCTCGCCTGGCATGCGTGAGGCCCGGGTTCGATCCTCAGCACCACATACCAACAAAGATGTTGTGTCCGCCGAAAACTAAAAAAATAAATAAATATTAAAAAAAAGCAAACTTTTAAAAAATAAATAAATAGAATAAAAGCAAACTTTTTATTACCACTGTCATGTAAAATATACTTGGTCATTGCCCCCGGCACAAAACTCCTAAAACCCTTTGGAATTCCTGAAATGATGATCTTTTGTTATCATAAATGCCCCTTTCAGTTATACCTGAGTTTATGCTACAGAGGTGACTTCTGGTGGGTTCCCAGGTAGCTTCAGGATGGGCCTAGTTGCCAGAGGAACCAACCATGAGATTAAAGAGTTGGAATTTTCCTTACTGGGACTCCCAGCCAATGATTTAACCAATCATGCCTGTGTCACGGAACCTCCATTAAACCCCTGAACAACGGGGTTCTGAGAGTTTCCAGTCTGGTGACCACACTGAGGTCTGGGAGGGGGATTCTTGGGAGGAGGACAGAAGCTCCATATCTCTTTCCCCACATCTTGCCCTATACATTTGTTCCTTTTGGCTCTTCCTGAATTGTACCCTTTGAAGTAAACCAGCAATGGAAATTAGCAACTTTCCTCAGTTCTACAAGTGCAGTCAGGTCTGAATTCTAGAGAATCATTGAACCCAAGAAAGGGTTTTGTGGGAACCCCTGATTTCTAGTGGGAACTTGCGGACACAGTGGCACTGGTACATGACTGTAATCCCAGCGGCTCAGGAGGCTGAGGCAGGAGGAGTTCAAAGCCAGCCTCAGCAAAGGCGAGGCACTAAGCAACTTAGTGAGACCCTGTCTCTAAATAAAATACAAAATATACAAAATAGGCCTGGGGATGTGCCTCAGTGGTTGAGTGCCCCTGAGTTCAATCCCTGGTCTCCCCCCACCCCCCCCACTTCCCCCACAAAAAAAAAAGTACGGGGACTTGCTACTGATGCCTGGAGGAAGTCCTGTAGGAGTGAGGCCTTAAACCAGGGGGAATGGGCTAACTCAAGGTGCTTTGCATCACAATTGAATTGAATTGCAGACCACCCAGTTGGTGTCCAAGAGAATCTGAGAATTGGTGGTAGAACCACAGAAGCAGGATTTCCCCTGGCTCCAGAGACATTCGTGGAGAAGGAGCCTGGGCAGCCATGCCCGCTGAGCATACCTGAAGCATGTTATGTATTCAATACCTGGAGAACAAATGTTTAATCTAAGGGAGGGAAAAGGAGGAATACTGGAGAAAGATACTGAGCAAATTATATTGCTATATCATGTGCATGTAATTATAATTCACCAATAAAAATACAGAAAGAAGGCCAGGTGAGGTGGCACATGCCTGCAATCCCAGTGGCTCCGGAGGCTGAGACAGGGGGATCACAACTTCAAAGCCAGTCTCAGCAATGGCAAGGCGCTAAGCAACTCGGTGAGACCCTGCCTCTACATAAAATACAAATAGGGCTGGGGATATGACTCAGTGGTCGAGTGACCCTGAGTTCAATCCCTTGTACCAAAAAGAAAAGAAAAATAGAAACAAGAAAGAACAATAACCAAAGAGATGCTTATTCAAAATAAGTATTATTGAAGTACCTTGCAAAATGAGGACATTCTATGATATTCCTGTAAAACTTGAGAGACATTTTCCAAGAATTCTGATTTGAAATAATTGATCTGGGCCCTTCACTTTGAAATTAGTCTTTAATTTTTTTGTTTCTTCTTTTTACATATTCATAACAATAGAGTACATTTTGACATATTACACATACATGGAGTATAACTTATTCTAATTAGGATCACATTCTTGTGGTTGTATGTGGTGTGGAGATTCATTGTGATGTGTTCACATATGAACATAGGAAAGTTATGTTTGATTCATTCTACTATATCCTATTCCCTTCCCTCCTCCCTTTCTTTGATTCCACTTTGTCTAATCCATTGAACTTCTATTCTTCCCCTTCCCTCCTTGTGTGTTAGCATTCAAAATCAGTCTTAAATTACAGGAGGGGTCTGGCTTCTTAATCTCATTTTGAGTTGGTCAAATATAAACATATATTTATTTAGCCAGACACAGTGGTGCACACCTGTAATCCCGGTGGCTAAGGAGGCTAAAGCAGAAGAATGGCAAGTTCAAAGCTAGCCTCAGCAACTTGGCAAGCCTAAGCAACCTAGTGACATCCTGTCTGAAAATAAAATATAAAGGGGTTGGGCTTTGGTTGTGACTCAGCGGTAGAGTGCTCGCCTAGCATGTACAAGGCACCTGGTTTGATCCTGAGCACCACATAAAAATAAATAAATAAAAAAAATAAAATAAAGGTATTGTATCCAACTACAAATAAAAAAATTAAATATATATGTATATATATATATATATTTTTTTTTTTGCGGGGGTGGGGGATATAGCTCAGTTGATAGAGTGCTTGCCTTGCATGCAAAAGGTCCTGGGTTCAATCCCCAGCACCACTAAATAAATAAGATAAAATAAAATATAAAAAAGGGCTAGGGATGTGGCTCAGTGGTAAATGCCCCTGGGTTTAATCCCAGGCACCAGAAAAAAAAAAAAGTATTTATTTAAAACAATACCAGTGCCTCAACTATTTTCAGCCTTCTCTGAATTAGATGTAAAATTCCTCACACAAGCTGCATAGAGATAAATGTGTTAGTCAGAGAGAGGGTGAGCAGGTAGCAGGAAGTGAAGGATACAATCTGCTAAAAACTATGCTACTTCAGCTTGATGGTTTCAGACACTGGTGTTGCCAATGTAGGTGGTGCCGTGGTTTAAATGAGTTTCACAAAGTTCATGTGATGAAATTTAATCTCCCAATTCACATGTTAATGGCATTTGGAGGTGGCTCCTTTGGGAGGTATTTAGGATTAGATGGGATCCTGAGGGTGATACCTTCATGATGGTATAGTGGCTTTATTTTCATATTATTTTATTTTTTGGTACTAGGAATTTAACCCAGGGGTGCTTTACCACTGAGCCACATTTCCAACCCTTTTTTATTTTTTATTTTGAGACAGAGTCTCACTAAGTTACTTAGAACCTTGCTAAATTGCTGAGGCTGACCTTGAACCTGTGATCCTCCTGCCTCAGCCATCCGAGTAGCTAGCATTACCTGTGCTCAGCCACCATGCCCAGCTGGTCTAGTTATAAAAAGAGGAAGAATGGGAAGTAGGATACTCATTGTGTCTCTCCATGTGATGTCCTCTGTCATGTCATGATGTTTTAAGAAGGTTCCCCTCTAGAAGCCAACTCCTTGCTCTTGAACTCCCAGCCTCCGGAAATGTGATAAAGAAATATTTGCTGTTTAAGCCAGCCAGTCCGGTATTTTGTTATAGTAGTGCAATCTGCTAAGAATTTAGGAGATAAAGAAAAATGATCAGTCTTTTGTGAACTGTGGAGAGGAGATGCTCATTCCAGACTTTTGATTCTTGATCCTGTTTAATTCCTCCAGTGTCATGTTTTATTTATTTTTAATTTTTTAGTTGTTGATGGACCTTTATTTCATTTATTTATTTATTTATTTATTTATTTATTTATTTATTTATTTATTTAAAGAGAGAGTGAGAGAGGAGAGAGAGAGAGGGAGAGAATTTTTAATATTTATTTTTTAGTTCTCGGTGGACACAACATCTTTGTTTGTATGTGGTGCTGAGGATCGAACCCAGGCCGCACGCATGCCAGGCGAGTGCGCTACCACTTGAGCCACAACCCCAGCCCCTCATTAATTTATATGTGGTGCTGAGAATCAAACCCAGTGCCTCACACAGGCTAGGCAAGTGCTTTACCACTGAGCCAAAACCCCAGCCCTTTTTATTTTCTTATTTTGAGACAGGGTCTTGAACTTGTGATGCTCCTGCTCAGCCTCTGGGGTAGCTGCAATTACTGGTGTGCGCCACTGTGCTTGGGTAGGCTTTTTTTCTTTTACTGAAAATCAAAGGGTGGAAAAGTCAAAGTAGTTTGTAGGGGAAGCTATACAAAGACAGTGAAGAAAGAAAAGAAAAATGTCCCACTTAAGTGGATCTTTATCCATTATAGTTTGGATCAGGCATGTTCCCAGCTTGGCACTATTGGGAGGTGGTGGATACTTTAAAAGTGGGGTGCTAGTGGGAGGTCATGGGGTCATTAAGGTGTGTGCTTGAAGGGGACTGAGGGTCTATGATCTCTTCTCTTTCTTTTGCTTCCTAGCCATGAAGTGAGCACTTTTGCTCTACCCATGAAGTGCTGTCTCAGGCCAGTCATGGACTGAAACCTCTGAAACTGGAAGCCAAAATAAACCTTTTCTCTTTATAAGTTGATTGCCTCAGGTGTTATGGTTTAGATATGAGGTGCCACCCAGAAGCTCATGTGTGGTGTTATGGGAGCCTTAATCTAATCAATGCGTTAATCTGCTGATAGGAATTAACTAGGTAGTAACTGTAGGCAGGAAGGATGTGACTGGAGGAGGTGGGTCACTGGGGGTGTGCCTTTGGAGTTTATATTTGTCCTTATTGAGTGGATCTCACTCACTTTCTCTGCTTCCTGTCTTGTCCTGAGCTGCTTTTCTTTCCCACGCCCTTCCACCCGGATATTCTGCCTCACCTCAGGCATAGAAAAATGGAGTTAGCCAGCAATGGACTAAGACTTCTGAAACTATGAACCCCCAATAAACTTTTCCTCCTCTAACATTGTTCTAGTCAGGCCTTTTGGTCACAGTAGTGAAAAGGCTGACTGACACTCAAGTATTTTGTTATAGTTGCAGAAATCTAACACAAGAGATAAAATGAAGGAATATGGGAAACATGTTTTACCTTATGACCTTGTAAAAATGCAAAGCTCTGGAAACAGGACTAAGCCAATGTTTATAGTAACAGTGCTGGGCCCACAGTATCCAATAAATATTGGCCAATCTGCACAGGAAAATATTAATGTTTGGATAAACCAGGGTGTAAGGGGCTTACCAACAGAAATTAATTTTCTTATCATTACAGAGACTTAGAAGTAAAGTTCAAGGTCCTAGCTGATTTGGTTCTGTTTTTGGCATACCACTTTCTTGCTGTGTCCTCCCACAGTCACCTTTGGGTCTGTGTGTTATGTGTCTTCATCTCCTTTTCTTATAAGGGATCTAGTTATTTTGGATTTAGCTTCACTATCTGACTTCATTTTACCCTTAAAACATTTTGATGGTGGATATTGAATCCAGAGTCTCATGCAAGCTAACAACATACTTTGCCACTGAGTCACATCTCCAATCCCCTTTAATCATCTCTTAAAATTCTGTCTCTCAGTTGTCTATGGAGGCACCTACACATTCTGTATCACAGTTGATCCAGGAGGTAAGCCAGGAGGATGGCAAGTATGAGGTTAGCCTGGGCAACTTAGTGAGATGCTGCATCAATAAATGGATAGATAAATAAAAAGAGTCAGGGATTTGGTTCAATAGTTGAATGACCATATGCAGTTTCAATTCGGGGAGTGGGGAAGGGAGAGGGAGGAGGAGAGGGGGAGGGAGAGGGAGGGGAAGAGAGAGGGGAGGGAGAGGGGAAGGGGGAGGAGAAGAAGAGGAGGAGGAGGAGAGAGGAAGAGGAGGAAGAAGGAGGAAGAGGAGGAGGAGGAGAAAAAGACCTATCTATCTACAGCACAAACATGTTGCAAGGTCCTGAGATTCAGCATGTGAATTTGGGTAGGGACACTATTCAGCCCAGAGCAACAAGAATAGCCGCAAACTGGGGCTGGGGATGTGGCTCAAGCTGGTTCCATCCTCAGCACCACATACCAACAAAGATGTTGTGTCCGCCAACTAAAAAAATAAATATTAAAACTTCTCTCTCTCTCCTCTCTCACTCTCTAAAAAAAAAAGAAAAAAAAAAAAAAGAATAGCCACAAACCAACAAATGAGGGTCCAGTAATTCTGTTAGAAGAAATGGCACCAGAATGGTTCCATGAAAGGACAAACCCTACTAGAGGTAGTGCTGTATAATCAAAAATATGACAGTCCTTTGTCCCTGGTTCTGGGAGGGACTTTTAAAACCATTGGATTTTCCTGAGTAATAGGATTGTCTTTGTTACACACAGGCCCCTTTGATCCCACTTGAGTTATGTTAATGACGTGAGAAGACTCAGGGTGGGGGCTGATCAACCGGAAGGGCAGCCAAGGGTTTGGAGGGTTGGGGCTTTGAGCCAGTCAGCCCTCCGCAGAGAGAAGGAGGTGGAAATTCAGTTTAATCAGTTGACCAACACTCAACCAGTCATGCGTGTCTGATGAGACCCTAATACTGAATCTCAGTGATGTGCCTGGAGGGTGATGCATCCTGAGGAATCAGGCACATCACTGAGATTCAGTATCTGGAATCTCTGTACTCAGAGTCATTCCTGGCCTCACCCTACGTGTGTCTCTTTATTCCACTCTTCTTGTTGTAGCCTTGTGACAAAACTGTAATCTTTATGTATAGCACTTTCTTGAGTTCTGTGAGTCACGGTGAATGATCGAACCTGAGCAGAGGTTGCATTGGAGGACATCGCCCACATCTGCAGCCTGTCATAGTTGAGGTGTCCTAGGGACCCTCTTGCAGCTGGCTTCTGGAATAGGGCAGCCTTGCTGAGGCCTTTATCCTAAAGCCTGTGGAATTTGGCACTAACCACAGAGTGTCAGAATTGAGTGGCAGCACACCAGATGGGATAAGAATATTAATTATTATTATTATTTTTTTGGTACCAGGGACTGAACTCAGGGACACTTAAGCACTGAGCCACCTCCCCAGCCCTATTTTGTATTTTATTTAGAGACAGGGTCTCACTGAGTTGTTTAATGCCTCGCTTTTGCTGAGGCTGGCTTTGAACTCGCAATCCTCCTATGTCAGCCTCCCAAGCTGCTGAGATGACAGGCATGTGCCACTGTGCCGGCCAGATGGTATAAGAATAGATGGTGACATGGGAAGGCTGTCAACTGTCACAAAGAATCAGAAGGATATATACCCATACAGGTGAATTTCTGTTGGATGGAGTCAGCATATGACATCTAGAGTTAGTATAACAGAAAACCCTCTGTCCTTCCCACCTTATCTTAGTACTGAAGGGACAGAGAGTTTTAGTTCTATGAACTTTCTTAATTTATCTGGGAAGTAATGACAGCTGTTGTGATATGACGTAAATCCAGTAACCTTGGGTCCTTAGCCAAACTACTCAAACTTGTAGGTGTCAGGTTTCAGGATAAATGCCTACCTCAAATACCCATGAACAGTAGAATGGATAGATCTTTTATGGCCTATTTATACAGTGGATTAAAAGAAAAATGCAATGAAAATGAAGATAGGTGCTGTGGCACATGCCTATCATCTCAACTGTTTGAGAGACTGGGGCAGAAGGATCATAAGCTTGAGACCAACCTCAGCAACTTTGTGACATCCTGTCTCAAAAAAAAAAAAAAAAAAAATCAAAAGGACCAGAGATGTAACTCAGAGGTAGAATGCCCCTGGATTCACTTCTAGGTACTGTCAAAATAACAACACAGTAAAAAGCAATGGAAATGAATAATCTAAAACAGCATGCATACTTAGAAGGCTGAAGCAGGAGGATCACAAGTTCGAGGCCAGCCTGGGAAACTTAGTGAAACCATGTCAAGATAAAATAAAAAGGGCAGATGATGTAGTTTGGCTTGCCTAGCATATGTGAGGCCCTGGATTCCATCCCTAGTTCTGGGGGAACAATATGCTATCCTTAGTACCACTGTGCTTGAATTATATTAACCTAGAAAAATAAAATACATTTTAATCTCTTTATATTAAAGAAGCAGAAATTAAAAACAAACAAACAAACAAACAAACAACAACAACAAAAAAACCCAGCATGCCCCGGGCTAGGAGTATAACTGAAGGGTAGAGTGCTTGTGTGGCATGCCTCATCCCTGGGTCCATCCACAACATTGCAAAACTAAGGAAATAAATAAATGAATAAACATGCACACTACGAACAAATCTCTCATAATAGTGAACATAAGTGGAAGACACCTCTGTGTGTGTGTATTTTATATATGTGTGTGTGTGTATACGTATAATAATAATAATAATAATTATTATTATTATTATTTTGATACTGGGGATTGAGCCTAGAGGCTTTACCACTGAACCACATTCCTAGCACTTTTTAAATTTTTATTTTGAGACAGGCTCTCACTAAGTTGCTTAGGGGCCTGGATAAGTTGCTGAGGCTGGCCTCAAACTTGCCATCCTCCTGCCTCAGCTTCCCAAGTCATTCATTGGAACTATAGGCATGGGAGCCACCACACCTGATATATATATCATCAATTTTAAAAACCAGGCATATCAGATGTATGGGTGTTAAGATTCAGATATTCAGATGTGGTCATCCTTGGGGTGGCAACTGGGATTCCTGGCTGGGTGGGAGCACAAGGGGAGCTTCTGCAATGTTGATAATGTTTCATTTCTAGATCTGGGTATGAATGAAAATAGGAATGTTCCCTTGGTGAAAATCCACAGGTATTATACTCAGGGTTTGTACATTTTTCTGTATGTACTTACTACTTCAAAAATAAGTGACCATCACACCATAGTGTGCATGCCTGTAAACCCAGTGATTTGGGAGGCTGAGGCAAGAGGATTGCAATTAAAAAAAAATTTTTTTTGGTAGTTGTGTATGGTCAGCATGCCTTTATTTTATTTGTTTATTTTTATGTGGTGCTAAGAATCAAACCCAGTGCTTCCCACATGCTAGGCAAGCACTCTGCCACTGAGCTACAGCCCCAGCCTCAGAGGAGGATTGCAATTGTCTAGGCCATAAGCAGCTTAGACCCTATTTCAAAATGAAAGATAAAGTCAGGCATGGTAGCGCACACCTGTAATCCCAGTGGCTCAGGAGGCTGAGACAGGTGGATTGTGAGTTAAAAACCAACTTCAGCAATGGTGAGGCACTGAGCAACTCAGTGAGACCCTGTCTCTAATAAAATACAAAAAAGGACTGGGGAGATGGCTCAGTGGTTGAGAGCCCCAGGACCAAATAAATAAATAAAATAAAAATTAAAAAAAAAAAAAAGGGCTGGTGGTATAGTTCAGTGTTAAAAGCTCCCCTGGGGACAATCCCCAATACAGTAATAATAATAACAATAATAAATAACCAAAAATATTAATGGAAAAAACAATATTAGTCATATAACATTCAAATTAAAAAATTCAGAGAGAGAGAATTTTTTAATATTTATTTTTTTAAGTCTCAGTGGAAACAACATCTTTATTTTATTTTTATGTGGTGCTGAGGATCTATCAAATTAAAAATTCAAATTAAAAGTTCAAACTATGGGGCTGGGTTGTGGCTCAGTGATAGAGCACTTGCCTAGTACGTGTGAGACACTAGATTTAATCCTCAGCACCACTGAAAAATAAATAAAATAAAGATATTGTGTTTACAAATAAAAAAATAAGTTTGAACTGTGAGGATTTGGAGATAACATATGTGAAGCACTTGACAGGTTTTAGCATAAGGTTATTTGTGGGGTCTCCTCTGGTCCTTAGATAAAAGGCTGAATGAATATGCAAATGAGCAAACTGGATAGGGAAAGAATAATCAGCATACAGTGAAGAGTGGAATGGACCGAGGAGAAAGAGCCCAGATTGGGGTTTACTTTTAGGATCCTCCATTTATGAACAACTCACCTCTCTGAGCCTCAGCTTTCTCCTCTGATGAATAACCACCCAACAGGTGGTTGTCACCATGAAGTGACTCACGTACAGACCCTCTCTGGGCACCTGACCCACCCTCACCCAGCAGACCTCAGCAGTCAGTTAGATGATGATGATGTGGAGGCCCCATATTCTTGCAGTCAGAAGCCTCATGCACTTGACCCAATCATGACTCTTGCCTGTGACAGGTACACATCGTCAACAGGCAGTTTAAAGACAGATCTTCTCTGGGTGCTGTACACACAACTGTAATTCCAGCAACTTGGGAGGCTAAGGCAGGAGGATCAGAATCTTGAGGCCTGGGCAATTTGGTGAGAGTCTGTCTCAAAATAAAATAAAATAAAAGGGTGTAGCTCAGTAGTAGAGTATTTGTCTAATAGGCATAAGGCCCCTGGGTTCAAACCCTAGTACAGCAAAAACAAAAACCAAATTCTCTGTAGACGTTAACCTCTAAACATTTGTTGATTGACACTTCCAATTTTGCTCTAGAAAGTTAACTTTCCAAGAAACGCTGCTCACAATTTACCTTCAAGGAAATCATTTGCAGTTCCAGCAGCCATGTTCTCCCATTAAGCTTATTGCTGGTAACAACGGTGCCAAGACAGTATGCCAAATACACTCTTCCTAAGTGACCTTAAAAAATTATGCTAATGGCAATTTTATGTCTCATGGAAACTGTTCCTGTGTATGACCTGCCAACAGGAGCTGATCCCAGCCTCTTCTGCCTCCATCCAACCTGGACATTTCAGGAAATTATACCCATGAAGAGATGCCTCTTAGCTGTACTGTTGCTCATTTAGAAGCTAGCTGTATAACCAAGTTCTGGTGGAAACATACTTTTAGTGTACATTAATGTGTCTGCTCACCACTTACTCATGCCCTGCTAGAAGGCAGACATAATGGCAGGTTGTTACTTCAACAACAATTTCTAACACTTAGTACTAGAGGGGAGGAGGAACAACCTCTTTTTTTTTTTTTTTTTTAAAGAGAGAGTGAGGGGGGGGAGAGAGAGAGAGAGAGAGAGAGAGAGAGAGAGAGAGAGAGAATTTTTATTTTTATTTTTTTTTAAGAGAGAGTGAGAGAGGAGAGAGAGAGAGAGAGAGAGAGAGAGAGAGAATTTTTAATATTTATTTTTCATTTCTCGGCGGACACAACATCTTTATTGATATGTGGTGCTGAGGATCGAACCCAGGTCACACACATGCCAGGCAAGCGCGCTACCGCTTGAGCCACATCCCCAGCCCAGGAACAACCTCTTTGATACTCTGCGTACCTCTCATGTCACTTTGTACCCGCAAGACCCTAGTTTATTGTGTGTATAAGGCCCAAATAATACACTCAGAATACATAGATCAAAGACCAAGAATGAGTAAAAGTGTTCAAAGGTCGTGAGCTAGACAAACGGGTTGTGGAGGAAGTATTATTTAAGTGGGATGCAAGTCACAAGCCACATTCAGTCCTAGCAGACAGGTTCTTTGCAAGTAGGAAGGCCTCTTGATAGGTGAGTGACCTGAAGAAAGCTGAGCTTTCTAAGTATAAAGCAGCAAAGAATGGTGCTAAAAGTGGTCTTATGTTGTTGTCCAAGGAGTTTGAGAATAAATACTTCTGAAATTATTTTGGGAAAAAACTCCAGAGCTGGATGTGGTGATGCACACCTATAATCCCAGCTACAAAGCAGTTTAAGGCAGGAAGATTGCAAGTTTGAGGCCTACTACTTGTGAGATCCCATCTCAAAATAAATTTAAAAAGGCTGAGGATGTAGCTCAGTGGTTAAACACTTCTGGGTTCAATCCCTAGTACTGCAAAACAAATAAACAAAAAACAACAAAACCCTAAAACAAAACAAATAAACAAACAAAACTTCACCAGAACTAGAAAAAAGACAATGCTAAAACTTACCACAAAAAACCCTAATAGTCAAAGCAGTCTTGACTAAAAAGAGCAAAGCAGGACCTGACTTCAAAACATGCTACAAAGCAATAGTATTCAAACCAGCATAGTACTGGCATTAAAACCAGATGCATGTACAAATGAACATACATTGGAGAAAGGACAGTCATTTTATTTTTAAATTTTTTGTATTTATAGTTTTTTGGTACCAGGGATTGAATCCAGGGGCATTTAAACACTGAGCCACATCCCCACCCCTTTTGTGTATTTTTATTTAGAGAAAGAATCTTGCTGAGTTGTTTAGGGCCCTGGTAAATGGTTGAGGCTATCTTCCAACTTGCGATCCTGCTACTTCAGCCTCTCAAGCCGCTGGAAGTGCACCACTGTGCCTGGGTAGGATAGTCTTATTAATACATGGTGCTGGGAAAATTGGATATCCATATGCAGAAGAATGGAACTATATTCCTATCTCTTGCCGGTTATTAAAATCAATTCAAAATGGACTAGAAACTGAAACATAATGCCTGAAACTATGAAACCACTAAAAGCAAACATAGGGGAAATACTTAGGGGTGTTGGAATTTGTAAGGAGTTTTTGGACAAGACCCCAAAAAGCAAAGGAAACCAAAGCACAGATAGATAAATAGGATCATGTGAAACTAAAGTCTTTGGCACAGAAAAGGAAGCAATCAAAAGAGTGAAAGAGTAGGGCTGGGGATGTGGCTCAAGCAGTAGCGCGCTCGCCTGGCATGCGTGCGGCCCAGGTTCGATCCTCAGCACCACATACAAAGATGTTGTGTCCGCCGAGAACTAAAAAATAAATATTAAAAATTTTCTGTCAAAAAAAAGAGTGAAAGACAAATCTAGAGAACAAGAGAAAATATTCACAAACTATATATCTGACAAGGGATTGGTACCCAGAATATATACAGAACTCCAAAAACTCAATAGCAAAGTACCAATAACTCAATTAAAAACTGGGCAATAGATCTAAAGAGATGTTTCTTAAAAGAAGACACACAAATGGCCAACAGGTACTTGAAAAAAAAATGTTCAAAATCATGAACATCAGGGAAATGCAAATCAAAACAATAGTGAGGGGCTGGGGTTGTAGCTCAGTGATGGAGTGCATGCCTAGCCCATGTGGGCCACTGGGTTCAATCCTCAGCACCCCCATAAAATAAATCAGTAAAACAAAGATATTGTATCCATCTATACTATTAAAACACACACACACACACACACACACACACACACAGAGTGAGGACTAGGGATATAGCTAAATGGTAGAATACTTGTAACATGCACACAGGGTTTGGTATAGTAATGCTGTGAACCAAACCCAGGTTCACAGCATTACCATACCAAACAAAACAAAATACAAAGAAACAAGCTGGGGGTGGTGGCGCATGTCTATAATCCCAGAGGCTAGGGAGGCTGAGACAGGAGGATCGAAAGTTCATAGCCAGCCTCAGCAATTTAGCAAGGCACTAAACAACTCAGTGAGATCCTGTCTCTAAATAAAATACAAAATAGGGCTGGGATATGGCTCCATGGTCGAGTGCTCCCGAGTTCAATCACTGGTTGAACAACAACAATCTCAAAATACAAAGAAACAAAATCTAAATCTCCCTCAAAACACAATGAGATAACATCTCACCTCAGTAAGAATGACTATTATCAAAAATACTAAGGATACTAAATGTGTTTTTTTTTTAAGAGAGAGTGAGAGAGAGAGAATTTTAATATTTATTTTTTAGTTTTTGGTGGACACAACATCTTTGTTTTGTTTTGTATGTGGTGCTGAGGATCGAACCCGGGCCGCACGCATGCCAGATGAGCGCACTACCGCTTGAGCCACATCCCCAGCCCCTAAGGATACTAAATGTTGACAAGGATTTGGAGAAAAGGAAACCCTTCTTCCTTGCACACCATCAGTGGGAAGGTAAATTAGTTGAGCCATTATAGAAAAGCATATGGAAGTTCCTCAAAAAATTAAAATTAGAACTACCATATGATCCAGCAAGCTCTCTACTGACTATCTATCCAAAGAAAATGAAATCAGTATGTCGAAGAGACATTGGCATTCCTATATTTATTGTAACACTGTTCACAATAGGCAAGAAATGAAGACAACCTAAGTGTCCATCAACTGATGAATGAATAAAGCAATGAAAAACTATCATTTGCAAAAGCATGGATGAAATTGCAATCACTACGTTAAGTGCAATAAGTCAGGTACAGAAAGGCAAGTACTGCCTGATCTTATTCATGCTTTTTTTTTTTTTTAATACTTATTTTTTAGTTCTCGGCGGACACAACATCTTTGTTGGTATGTGGTGCTGAGGATCGAACCCGGGCCGCACGCATGCCAGGCGAGCGCGCTACCACTTGAGCCACATCCCCAGCCCGCCTGATCTTATTCATAATGTGGAATTTGAAAAAGTTGATCTCACAAAAGTTGAGAGTAGAATGGTGGTTAGCAGAGGCTGAGGAGAGTAGGAAGAGGGAGGGATGGAGAAATGTTGCTCTGTAGATAATAAGATACAGTTTTTAAAAAAGGAGCAAGAAGTTCTGGTAGGGTGACTATAGATAGTAATAACGTACCATTCATTTTGAAAAGATAGAAGAGCCCAGTGCAGTGGTGCATGTCTGTAATCCCAGCAACTCAGGAGACCGAGGCAGAAGGATCACTAATTTGGTCAGCCTCAGCACTGGTGAGGCACTAAGCAATTTAGCTAGACTTTTGCCTCGACCAGTGCAGCCAAACTAGCAGGTTCTGGTGACGGGTGATGGGAGGTTAGAAAAAATAAAGATCAACATACGCAAATCTTGAAGATAAAACAGCTGAGACTGAGTGGAGTGCTGCTCTCTGATGGAGAAGCAGGTCTAAAGAGTTACACCAGCAATCTTTATTATATATGTCTCTGAATCAGATTAAAGACTATGCAAGCATTATTCTTTGTATTCATGAAAGTTACAGAGCTAGCAACAGCATGCAGCTATTTCCTCAGTTACATTCTACAGTTGCAATGTGCAGCTCTCAAGAAAGTCTGTTGTTTAAAGTTACTAATTCCCAGGCAGATTCATGAGCAGCGGAACTGGGGAGACATCGTGGTTATCTAAGCAAGGAAGTTCCTTCATTCCCAGGAGCTGTGTGCTTGAGAATAAGGTCAAAGCTGATAAGACTCTAGCATGGAGGACATCTCCATAGCAACTGGGCATCCTATGCCTTTGTACAGAAACCTTCCCAGTCACCAACTATGTCACAGCCATGAAGTCATCAGGGACCCCAATCTCAGACACTGGTCTCCCAATCACTGTCACCACTCTCCACAACTTTGTCTCAAAATAAAAAATAAAAAGGTCTGGCGATGTAGCTCAATGATTAAGCACCCCTAGGTTCAATCCCCAGGAAGGAGAAGGAGAAGGAGAAGGAGAAGGAGAAGGAGAAGGAGAAGGAGAAAGAGAAAGAGAAGGAGAAGAAGAAAGAGGAGGAGAAAGAGTAGGAGAAGGAGGCAGAGGAAGAGAAAGAGGAGGAGGAGACGGAGAAAAGAGCTGCAGGCAGTGGTGCATACTTGTAGTTTCAACTACTCAGGAGGCTGAGACAGGAGGATGGTAAATGTGAGGCCAGTCTTAGCAATTTAGAGACACTCTGCCTCAAACAAACAAACAATAACAACAACAAATCAGGATCAGAGGGGGAAAAAAAAGCCTGGATCCCAGCAGCAGCCTGACCCCTGCTCTAAGGATGAAAGGACAAAATGTCCCAGCACTGGATCCTAACAGCTGCCACCCAGGCTGGCCACCCTGAAGGTGACCCCAGTTTTAACTCCACACATGCTGAGGCAGAAGGGTTATGTCTGTGGAGCTGGTCCCTGGGAGGGTCCAGCAGTTCATCTGTTGCACCAAGCCATGCAGGCAGCTGGAGATGAGTTCTAGACCCTTTCGACTTCTTGGATCTGTGAGCTCAGTTGCATGGAACCCCGGGTTCAGCTCAGCCAAGTCTCACCCAGGTTTCTGACAAACTTTTCCAAGGGAATTCCAACGGGGACTGTCTTGTGATCTTCTTTGTCTTTGGGGCTGCCCTGTGTGCTGAGAATATCAACCAAGAGATGGAGCCACTGGGAGGACAAGTGCAGGGGCGGATGGTGGCCTACTTGGAGATGCAGCAGTGGGGGCTGGGAGCTGGAGGCTGTCAAAAAGCTCTACTCGGGGAGATGGAGGAAGAAGTGGAGCAGGTACAGGAGCAACACGAGGTAGAGAAGCAGACCAATAAATAATAATAATAATAATAATAAAATAATAATGATTGGGGCTGAGGTTGGGGCTCAGTAGCAGAGTACTCACCTAGCACACATGAGGCACTGGGTTATATCCTCAGCACCACCTAAAAATAAAATAAAGGCATTGTTCCACCTGCAACTAAAAAATAAATAAATGATTAAATAAATACATAAAATAAAATGTATACTGTGAAAAGGGTGGGAATCCCATGATTCTGAGAAGGCATCTACTTTGGGGAGTAGGGAAAGGCTCAAGAAGTGGGGCAGGGAGCTGCCCACTTTGGGATTCACCATGGACACTTCTCAACGGTGCAAGCTGCTCCCCACTTCACTCGCTTGGGGGCTGCTCAGGGTAGGTGGCCACGGGTGGTAGGGAGGTTTCTTTGACTCAGGGCTCTAGGACACCAAGCTGTTTTGCTTGTTACCTTCCCTGATCTTCTTCTCCTTCGAAGTCCTCCTGCCTGCTCCTGTCCTGCTGGGTCCAACACCCACCCTACCCTCTTTCTGGCTCCCTGCCGCTCCAGATTGCCTGTGATCTATTTTGTTTCCTTTTGTGTTTCTTTTTCTGTTTTGAGTGTCTTTCTTTGTAGGCCCCAAAATCTCTGTTCTGCTTCCAGGAACTCCAGGGTGAATCCCCTCCCGGGCCCCCTCTCTAAGGAAATGCATGCCTTGTTTTGGGGTGTTTTTTGTTTTTGTTTTCCTTTACCTTTCCCCCACTTTATTTGGAGGGAATGGGAGGAAATGGGAACAGGGAGGTGGAGTTTGTTTATTTTTTAAGCTCATTTCCAGGGGGCGGGAATTTAAAAAAAATATATGTATGTGTCATGAATAAATTTGTTTTTGAAACCAAAAAATGGCTGGCGATGTAGCTCAGTGGTAGGAAGGTTCAATGCCCCATACCATCAAAAAAGAAAAAGAAAACCCAGAATTGTGCAATGTATATGTGTATTAAAACACCATAGCACGGTACTCCCCTTAATATATGATTTTTATGTTCTTTGTGTGTCAGTTAAAAGTTTAAATAGGGCTGAGGATGTGGCTCAGGCGGTAGTGCGCTCGCCTGGCATGCGTGCGGCCCGGTTTCGATCCTCAGCACCACATACAAACAAAGATGTTGTGTCCCCCGAGAACTAAGAAAAAATAAATAAATAAATATTAAAATTCTCTCTCTCTCTCTCTCTCTCTCTCTCTCTCTCTCTCTCTCGCTCTCTCTCTCTGTGTGTGTGTGTGTGTGTGTGTGTGTGTGTGTGTCCCCCTCTCTCACTCTCTCTTTAAAAAAAAAAAAGTTTAAATAAATGAGGGATGGGGATGTAGCTCACTGGTAGAGCATCACATGAGACTTTGGATTCTGTCCCTAGCACTACTTTTTTTTTTTTCCTTAAAGGTAACAGAGGCAGGTGTGCTGGCAAATGCCTATAACTACAGTGACTTGGAAGGCTGAGGCAGGAGAATTGCATTTTATTTTTTTTAAACTATACACTTTTAAAAATATACCTTTATTTGTTTATTTTTATGTCGTGCTGAGGATTGAACCCAGGGCTTCGCACATGCCAGGCGAGCACTCTACCACTGAGCCACAACCCCAGCCCCAGGAGAATCGCAATTTAATAAGACCCTGCCTCAAAAAAAGTAAAAAGGGCTGAAGGGTTGCTGGGGCTGTAACTCAGTGGCAGAGAGCTTGCCTAGCACATGTGCGACACGGGGTTTGATCATTAGCATCACATAAAAATAAACAAATAAAGGCATGCTGTCCATATACAACTACAAAAAAAAATTAAAAAAAAAAAAAAAGGACTGAAGATGTAGCTCAATGGTAGAGCACCCTGGGTTCAATTCCCAATTTACCAAATAAATAATAAAAGAAATAGAAATATTTATAAAAGGACAGAAGGAAGCCACAAGTTTGGATATTGGCTTTATTTGTCATAATCATGTATACCTATATCTATTATATAAAGAAAATGTAGCACAAGAGTTAAAACTTATCCAGTTCAAATTTATCATCATGACCAGCCCACGCCACAAAAGCATGACCAGCCAGGTCAGGAACACCATCCAGGTCTTGGGACACCAGACCAGCACTTATTCTAATGTGTTAGAAGCTATCTTTCCAAAGAAACAGCATCTTCTATCCAAATACTAACCATCCTGGCTGTCTCCTCCTCTGGAGATGGCCCACGTTCTCTTTTGAATGTGCCTCTGCTCTCCTAAATAAGCCTCCCTTGTCTGTCTATGTCTCTGAAACAAAACAAAAAAACAGAGAGAGAGAGAGAGAGAGAGAGAGAGAGAGAGAGAGAGAGAGGTAACTATTCTGAATGTTGTGATTAGAGATTTCCCACATTGTAAGATTAGATCCCATAGGCACGGGTTGTAACACTAGGAAGGAAATCCAGATGTTCCTTTTAAAAATCTAGAAGGCTTTCATTTTCTTCTCCATTATCTGTAAAATCCCAGGTCCTAGGGCATTGGTGGAAAGAGCTTTTGAGGTCATTCCTATACCCATGTCCAGGACAAGATGCTTAAGCTCTACTGTCAGTTTTTGGAAATTGCTTCTTTGAAAAAAATAGGGGATGAGGAGGATGGGAAGATAAGCACAGCATAAATTTAATAGGATTTAGGCCCAGTACAGTGGCACACACCTGTAATCCCAGGTACTCCTGGAGGCTAAGGCAAGAGGATCACAATTTTGAGGCCAACCTGGGCAATTTAGCAAGCTCCAATCTCAAAATAAAAATAAAATAAAAAGGGGCTGGGGATGTAACTCAGTGATAAAGCACCCTGGGTCAAAAATGATTTAGCCTCAAAGTACCCTGCTATTCCCAGAGTAAAATTTTATGACCTTTCACTAGAAAAAGACTGTTCTCTTTTCTACCTTCACAAATAGTTCTGAAGGCTAAAAATAGAGTAAACCATTAAATAAAATCTGAGAAAAATAACTATTTGTTTTGTGACTTTTAAAAAATTAGTTTTGTCAATATAAATTGTATAGCATAAAATTCACCCTTTTATTTAAATTTTTTATTTATTTTTGCGGTGCTAGGGAATCAAACCAGGGGCTTACACAGGTTAGGCAAGAGCTCTACTACTGATCTTCACCACCAATTCTCTTTCTTTCAAATTGTGCAATTCAGTGGTTTTCATATGTTAAGTTGTGCATCTACCAATTGGTTTTAGATATTTTTTTTAATCACTCCCAAAAGGAACTTCATGTCCTTTGGCACTTATCCTTCCTTCCCATAGGCCCTGGCAACTTTCTATATGAATGGATTTGTCTTTTCTGGATAGTTCATCTAAATGGAATCATACAATATGTGATCTTTTGTACTTTATTTCATTTTTTTTTTTTTTGGCACTGGGGGATTGAACTCAGGGGTGCTCTACCACTGAGCTACATTCCCAGCCCTATTTTGTATTTTATTTAAGAGACAGGGTTGTTTAGCGCCTGGCTTTTGCTGAGGCTGGCTTTGAACTCGCAATCCTCCTGTCTCAGCCTCCCAAGCCGCTGGTATTATAGGCACGTGTGCCACGGTGCCTGGGTACTTCATTCCTTTTCATGGCTGATCCATTGTATGAACACACTACATTAAATTTCTCTATCCATCAATTGACAGACAGCATTATTTTTACATTTGGGCCATTATGAATAATGCTGCTGTAAACATTTATGCACAAGTATATTCAGGGACATGAAAAGTGTGGGATATTTCATTTCTCTTGACCACATATCTAGGAATGGAATTGCTGGGTCATATGGTAACTTTAAGTAAAGCATTTTGAAGACCTGCCAGACTGTTTTCCAGAGTTGTCTCACCATTTTACATCCCCAGCAAGAGCATTAAGGGTTCCAATTGTTCCACATCCTCAACAACACTTGTTATTGTCCATCTTTTTTATTACAGCAATCTTCCTGAGCATAAAGTGGTACCTCGTTGTGGATCTGATTTGCCTTTCCCTAATATATTTTAATGTGCCATATGTATATCTCCTTGGAGAAATGTCTATTCAAACCTTTTTTTTTTAAATTTTTTTTGAAAGAGAGAGAGAGAGAGAGAGAGAGAGAGAGAGAGAGAGAGAGAGAGAATTTTTAATATTTATTTATTTATTTTTTAGTTATTGGCGGACACAACATCTTTGTTTGTATGTGGTGCTGAGGATCGAACCCGGGCCGCATGCATGCCAGGCGAGCACGCTACCACTTGAGCCACATCTCCAGCCCTCTATTCAAACCTTTTAAATTGGTTTGCCTTTTTATTATGTTTATAAATTTACTTTTTTTCCCCCACAAAAATGTCAGATCTTTTAATGTCATCCTTAAGTATTCTTTATATATTCTGGATACAAGTCAGATGACTTGCAAATATTTTCACCTATTCTGTGCATTGTATATGTTCTTTTTTTTAGCTGGAAATGGTTTGGCACATCACTTTTTTCTGCAAAATGGAATTAGCTGCAGTTTAGGATTTGAGAAGCTATTTCTATCTCTTACCCTGAAGGGCAGGTAGAGTTGTGGGTACTTTACTCATTCAATTCCTGATGAAAAAGGAAATGGGACTTATGTAAGTGCATTCTTGCCTGGTTGATAAGCTACATTGTTTTTGTTTCTTTTTATTCTTAAAGGAAATAAAGGTGTGTAAGAGCCAATGTTAACAATGTTAATTCTGGTGGTGGCCCATTAGGGGACTAGGGGTAGAATCTCTTAAAAAAAAATTGTTTTTTTAGTAATAGTTGGACACAATACCTTTATTTTATTTGTTTACTTTTATGTGGTGCTGAGGATTGAACCCAGGGCCTCACACATGTGAGGTGAGCACTCTACCGCTGAGCCCCAACCCCAGCCCCTAGGAGTAGAATCTTTTATGACCAGCTACAGATTTGGTTTTTCTATCATACGTCTTATCTAAATCCACACAAGAAGCTAATGAGAGTGGGTAGACTTCCCGTTTGTTTGATTGTCCTAACTGCTGCTATCAGTAAGGGTTGTTGATAAGACATGACAAAAATCCTCTCTGGTTGCTTTAAGGAGACAAAACATTCATGGAAAGACATGGATTTCTTTGGAGAGCTGTTGAAGTGATTTGGCTACAAGGCTGTGGGGAAAGCACCACAGGTCCTTCTAGGACAGCAAGGCTACCATTGACTAGACCCTAAAGATCATCTCACCATCACAAGTGCTGCTGGCTCTTGTGCCCCAGGAGACTGGAAGGTTTTTACCACCATTAGAGGCAGGCAGTTCTTGACCATTCCTGACTATTTGCACCTTGTAATGAACTGTAATGTACTGCAGATCCAGGATGATAGACTGGACTAGTTTGATCTCAGCTACTTGCTGTGGTGGAAACTTCTAGAGCTCTCCTATATCCAGGCCTTCCCTTCTGCCAGAGACATTAGAAGATTATGCTTTTTGCCCCCTTGGAGTTAAGATGGAACAGTGAGCTGTGAGTCAAAGTGACAAGTCTCATTTCTGGGCTAAATTGTTTCAGTGAGTGAACTCCCTCCAGCAATTTATGCCCCTGTGCGTGGACAATGAGAGTCAGTTTGGTAGCTTTAGGATGGTTTCTGTCTGTCAGTCTGGGTCTCAAGGTCATTGAAGCAGAGCTTGGGACAACCTATGTTAGATACATGAGTAAGGAGGAGGCTTGTGTGATTGAGCCACTGAGGTTTTTTAGTTTTTTTTTTTTTTTTCCCTGCAGAACAGTACAGCCTTCAGTTTATCCTAACAACATAAGGAAATAAAAATAACAAAAAACGATAGGCTGAGGGAGGCCAAAAGGAAGAAAGTTTAAGGTCTTCCTTGTCTCTAAAATGAGGGAATCTTCATTTTATTTTCCTTTGCTCATATTTGTATTCTGGGTCCAACCATATTTCCCCCATGGTCTATTCTTGGTTTTATGTTTAAATGGATTCAGATTTTACCTCCCATCCTTTTACCTTGAATTCTCTACTGGTGAGTTCTTTATTTTGAATATTTCTTGCCTGGCTAGATTTTGCTCTTGAGGAGCCTTTTAGCAGCCCACCTGCCAGCTGCTTTTTGTCTGAATGAACATCTGGACTCTGTGTGAAATTCTTAGGTCAATCTTTCCCTTAGAATTTTTTTTGGGGGTATTTCTATTTATTTTGGCTATATTTTTTTCCATAGCTTTATTGAGGTAAAATTGAAGTACAATAAAATGCACATATTTGAAGTACGCAATTTGATCAGTTTCAAAATGTATGTAACCAGAATAATCAATATAAAAAAATTTCCATTACTTTTTAAAAATTTTGAAATCATGCAGACTATGTGTCCTGCATGACTTATTACATTAGAAATCAATCACTTTATGATATATAGAACCCTATCCCCACATGTCAACTATTTCAAAATTAAATGGCACACTTATAAATATCTCAGAGGTCAAGGAAAGAACCACAAGAAAAGTAAATAAAAGGCACTTTGAACTAAGGGATAATAAAAGCTTAAAATATCAGGATATCTGGGATAAAACAGTACTCAGATGAACATTTATAACTTAACAGTACTTGTATCAGAAAGAATAACAATCAAATTACTTTCAAATCATGTAGGAGGAAGAAAAAAAGAAGAGTATGAACAGAAATATATGAAATAGGTAAGAAATAATATAGCTAAAGTTTATAAAAATAAAACAGGTCTAATCAAGAAAAAAGCAAGAAGGGGCTGGGGTTTTGGCTCAGTGGTAGAGCGCTTGCCTCACATGTGTGGGGCACTGGGTTTGATCCTTAGTACCACATAAAAACAAATAAATAAAATAAAGGTATTTAAAAAAAGAAAAAAGCAAGAATATGAAAATTAATATCAATGGAAAGAGAATTAGCAAAATAAGCCTACAGATGTTAAAAATATATTAAGGTAATATTACAATTGTAAGCCAGCATATGTGATAGCTTACTGGTCTATATTAGAGAAAGATCCATGCTCTGCTGAGAAGAAAGTGTATTCAGTCATTGATTGATGAAATATTCTATATGTATCTGTTAAATCTAAATTATCAATTGTATTTTTTACTTAAAAACTTTTTTTTTTTTTGAGGCTGGGGCTGTAGCTCAGTGGTAGAGCACTTGCCTAGCATATAAAAATAAAATAAAGGTATTATGTTCATCTACAACCCAAAAAACATTTTTTTAGTTGTAATATGGACTCAATACTTTTATTTGTTTTTATGTGATGTCAGGATTGAACTCGGTGCATCACATTTGGGAGGCAAGTGCTCTACCACTGAGTTACAACAAAATAGCAGCCCTATTTTTACTTCTATAGCTTTTTAATTTAGTTTTTGTTTGGAGGATCTATCCAGTGGTGAGGGAGGCATGTTGAAGTTACCCAATATTATTGTGTTGCGGTCTATTTGTTTCTTGAAATTGAGCAGGGTTTGTTTGATGTATGTGGATGCTTTATTGTTTGGGGCATAAATATTTATGATTGTTATGTCTTGTTGATGTATAATTCCCTAAAGCAGTATGAAATGGCCTTCTTTGTCCCTTCTGATTAACTTTGGCTTAAAGTTCACTTTATTTGATATGAGGATAGAAACCTTGGCTTGTTTATACGATCCACGTGAGTGATAGGTTTTTCCCCCATCCTTTTGCCTTCAGTTTATGGATGTCTTTGTCTATGAGGTGACATTCTTGGAGATAGCGTATTGTTGGGTCTTGTTTCTTTAATCCAATCTGCCAGGCTGTCTTTTGATTGATGAGTTTAGGCCATTAATGTTCAAGGTTATTTTTTATTTTTTTGGTACTGGGGATTGAACTCAGGGTCACTTGGCCACTGGGCCACATCCCCAGCCCTATTTTTGTATTTTATTTAGACATAGGGTCTCACTGAGTTGCTTAGGGGCTCGCTAAGTTGCTGAGGCTGGCTTTGAACTCATGATCCTCCTATCTCAGCTTCCTGAGCTGCTGGGATTACAGGCACATGCCACCATACCCAGCTCAAGGATATTATTGAGATATGATTTGTATTCCCCATCATTTGGGTTTAATTCTAGTTTTTAATTTGAATTAGTTTCTCTTTTGACTGACTATTCCTTTAGTATGGTTCCTCCCTTTAGACTGGCTTTCACTTTTTTTTTTTTCCATTTCATCTTCATGGAATATTTTGTTGAGAATGTTCTGTAGTGCAGGCTTTCTAGTTGCAAATTCTTTTAATTTTTGTTTATCATGGAAGGTTTTTATTTAATCTTCAAATCTGAAGCTTAATTTTGCTGGCTATAGGATTCTTGGTTGGCATACATTTTCTTTCAGAGCTTGATATATGTTATTCCAGGACCTCCTAGCTTTGAGGGTCTGGGTTGAGAAATCAGTTGAGATCTGAAGTGGTTTCCCCCTTTATGTAATCTGATATTTTTCTCTTGCAGCCTTTAAAATTCTATCCTTATTCTATATGTTAGACATTTTCATTATAATATGCTTTGGTGTGGGCCTGTTGTAATTTTGTACATTTGGGGTCCTATAAGCTTATTATATTGATTTTTCATTTCATTCTTTAGGTTTGGAAATTTTTCTGATATTATTTCATTGAAAAGATTATGCATTCCTTTGGTTTGTATCTCCATGCCTTCATCCATCCTGATAAATATTGAATTTAGTCTTTTCATGTTATTCCATAATTCTTGGAAGTTCTGTTCATGGTTTATTAACATCTTCTCTCTGCGGTCAACTCTATTTTTAAGAGTATGTATTTTGTCTTCATTGCGTGAGGTTCTGTTTTCCAAGTGGTCTAATCTGTTGGTGATGCTTTCTATTAAATTTTAATTTAGTTTATTGTTTCCTTCATTTTGAGGATTTCTGCTTTTTTTTTTCCAGAATCTCTGCTTTTTTATTGAAATGATCTTTCACTTCCTGTATTTTCTCTCTGATTTCATTTCCTATACTATCTTTTACTTCGCAGATCAGTTTAACTGTGTACATTCTAAACAATTTTTTTATTTATTTTATTTATTTATTTTTGAGAGAGAGAGAGAGAGAGAATTTTTTAATATTTACTTTTTAGTTTTCGGCGGACACAACATCTTTGTTTGTATGTGGTGCTGAGGATCTAACCTGGGCCCCACGCATGCCAGGCGAGCGCGCTACCACTTGAGCCACATCCCCAGCCCTAACTGTGTACATTCTAAATTCCTGCTCTGACATTTCTTCCATTGTGGATTCTGTTCTTGGAGTATCTTGGTTTGTTTGGGGAGATTTGTTCCCTTGCTTTTTCATGTTGTTTGTGTATCTACCCATCTAACAGTATGGATCTGAGGCAGTAGAGTTTCTGTCCTATGGATTTATAGTGTCCTTGAAGGTTTATAGCACCTCACTGTTTAGGGAAAGACAAATAATAACAACAACCAATGCAAACGATTTACATCATTAAACCAAATATATTTAGGAGTCAAATTGCTGGAGCATATTACCAGACTGTTCTCCAGAGTGACTGCAACATTTTACATTCCCATCTGTAAGTATGAGGATTCCACTTTCTCCAGTGTGGTCAACATTTACTGTCATATTTTATATTAAGGTCATCCTAAAAGGTGTGAATTGGTATCTTATTGTGGTGCCAATTTACATATAACTAATTATCAGAGCATCTTTTCATGTACTTACTGGCCATTCATATATCTGCTTTGAATAATGTTTATTCAAATTCTTTGTTCATTAAAGAAATTGGGTAATCTTATTATTGAATTGTAAGAAGTCTTCAAATATTCTGGATACAAGTACTGTGGCACATGCCTGTAATCTTTACTCTGGAGGCTGAAGCAAGTTCAAGGCCACTCTGGGCAATTTAGAGAGAACCTCAAAACATAAAAGGACTAGTGATATAGCTCAGTGAGAGAGTGGGTTCAATATGCAGTTCTGTTAAAAAAAAATTCTACATACAAGTTTCTTAGTAGATAAAGATTTGTATTATATTCTCCCATTCTTTTCACTGTCTTTGTTCTTTGTCTGTGACACTGAGGATTGAACCCAGGCCCTCATGCATGCTGGGCAAGCACTCTCCCACTGAGCTACATCCCCAGGCCCCTTCACTTTTTTGATAGTCTTATTTGAAGCATTAAAGTTTTAAATTTTGATAAAGTCCAGTTTATTAATTTTTATTTTATCATTTTTGCATTTGGTGTGTATTATCTAGGAAAATATTGCTCAACTCAATATACTATGGTTTCTTCTAAGAGTTCTGTAATTTTAGCTCTCACACAGACGTTTTTGATGTATTTCTTTTTCCTTTCTTTTTTTTTTTTTTTTTGATATTGGGGATTGAACCCAGGGGACATTTAATTACTGAGCTACATCCCCAGCCCTTTTTATTTTTTTTTAATTTTTATTTATTTTTGTTTTTAGAGAGTGAGAGAGGAGAGAGAGAGAGAGAGAGAGAGAGAGAGAGAGAGAGAGAGAGAGAGAGAGAGAAGAATTTTTAATGTTTTATTGTTTAGTTCTCGGCGGACACAACATCTTTGTTGGTATGTGGTGCTGAGGATCGAACCCGGGCCGCACGCATGCCAGGCGAGCGCGCTACCGCTTGAGCCATATCCCCAGCCCCCCTTTTTATTTTTTGAGGCAGGGTCTTGCTAAGTAATTAGGGCTTTGCTAATTTACTGGAGCTGGTCTCCAACTCCATCCTCCTGCTGCAAATTTCCAAGTTGCTGGGATTACAGGTGTGTTCCACTGTGCCAGGCTTTGTGATCCCTTTCAATCCAACTTTTGCATATAGTTTAGGTAAGGATCCAGAATCATTCCATTTCATGTGAACATCCACTTCCCCACTATAACTACTCTTTTCCCACCAACCTTCCTTGGCAATATGGGCTTGCACCTTTTGCTTAGATGTCTGAAGAACCCTTAATCCTTGATATTCAGAAACTTAACCAGACAGAGTCTTACAGCTATTGTTCTTAATCACTGTTTTTTTTTTTTTTCATCTTTTCCTTCTTTCCATTTGTTATGCAGCTGAGGTGTCCTCAAAAGCTCTTGTGTTCATGCAGGAATGTTCAGAGGTTAAATGTGAGAGTTATAATGTAATGAGTAGATTAATCCATTTAATGGATTAATAATTTGAAAGTCTACTATACTGGGAGGGTGACTGGACAGGTGAGGTATAGCTGGATGAAGTAGGTAACTCAAGGAATGCTCGTGGGGATTTTATCTTGTCCCCATAGCTTCTCTCTCTCTTGGCTTCATGGCTGCCATGAACTGAGTAGCTTTCCTATGCCTCGTATCAGATCCAGAGCTAAGGAGTCAGCCAAGCACAGACTGAACCTCATTTGGACCAGGATTCCAAAATGAACTTTTCCTTCTCTAAGTTGTTCTTGTTGGATACTTTGGTCATTGTAAAAAAAAAATTGACAAGCATATTCACTTTTTTTTTTTTCCAAATATGGGAGTCTGACTGGGTTGCTCAAGCTGGCTTTGAACTCCTGGGCTCACATGATCTTCCTGCCTCAGCCTTCCAAGTAGCCAGAAATACAGGTGCACACCACCAAACCACTTGTATTTTCACTTCTATGTACTAGAAGTGTTTTTTTTTGGGGGGGGCAGGGGGCTTTGATAAATTGCCCAGGTTATCTCAACCTCCCATGTAGCTGAGTTTACAGGCATTTACCACTATTCCTGGATGAAGAGAGATTTTTAAATAATAATTAATATCTATAGTGTGGTGGTACACACCTATTATCCCATGTTATACCAGTGGCTTGGGAGGCAGAGAAAGGAAGATCACAAGTTCAAGGCCAGCCTGGGCAATTTAGACCATCACAAAAATTTAAAAAAGGGCTTGGAATATAATTCAGGGACAAAGCACCCCTAAGTATGTATATGTGTGTGTAGATAGATTGATTGATCTTTTTGTTTTGTTTTTTTGGATTCTGGGGACTGAACCCAGGGCTTTGTGTATGCAAAGCAAGCACTCTACCAACTGAGCTATATCCCCAGCTCTGGATATCTTTTTTTTTAAATTTATCTTTTAATTGTAGTTGGACACAATACCTTTGTTTTGTTTACTTATTTTTAAGTGGTGCTGAGTATAAAACCCTGGACCTCGAACACACTAGGTGAGTGCTCTACCGCTGAGCCACAACCCCAGCCCCAGATTGATTAATCTTGTATGGCAGAATGATTTCTACCTGACATCTCAGTTATCTTCTCCTCATTGTAGAATGATGTCTAGAATTCTGGTCATTAAAAGTTTAAACTGGGGGCTGGGGATGTGGCTCAAGCGGTAGCACGCTCGCCTGGCATGCGTGCGGCCCGGGTTCGATCCTCAGCACCACATACCAACAAAGATGCTGTGTCCGCCGAGAACTAAAAAATAAATATTAAAAGATTCTCTCTCTCTCTTCTCTCTCTCTCTCTCTCTCTCTCTCTCTCTCTCTCTCTCTCTCTCCTCTCTCACTCTCTCTTTAAAAAAAAAAAAGTTTAAACTGAGTCAGGCGTGGTGGTGCATGCATGGCTGAAATCTCAGTTTGGAAGGTTGAAGCAGGAGGATCCCGAGTTTAAAGCCAGCTTCAGCAAAGTGAGGTGCTGTCTCTAAATAAAACTCAGTGAGACCCTCTCTCTAAATAAAATACAAAATAGGCCTGGGGATGTGGCTCAGGGAACAAGTGCTTTTGGGTTCAATTCCCGGTACTCCCATCCCCCCCAAAATTGATTTTTTTTTCAAGCAGAACTTTGGGATATTTACTAGTATTAATCAGTAGTTTCATTGTGTTCTTGACTCTTGTGTTTTTATAAGAGATGACTTCAAGCAAGACATGAAACATGGTACAAGTATAGCAAAGTTTAATAGAAGACAAAGGAGAGAAGGAGGGGAAATCACCCTTGAGAGAGAGAGTGGGTTGTCTTAGGAGAGTGAGGACTCCATTTTTGGGTCCCAGTTTTTCTTGGGGTTCAGGGGCAGTTTCTGGAGAAACCAGCATAAGCACCACCTCCTACTCTGATTGACAGCTGTATTGTATCAGATTTCTAAATCCGTACTGCCACATGTCTTACTCATGAATATCTAAGTGAAAATTTATAATCATAATAAGATTAAATAATATGCCAAGGACCTAAAGACAACTTTTGTTTTTTGTGGCATGAGCCAATTGATTTTATATGGAACTTGATTTCTCAGACCTTGAGGCCACTGAGCTCTCCAGCCTCTGTATCAGGGTAATCTGTCATCCTCTTGTTAAATGACAAAACTTGGGCATGTGAATAATATGTTGTTATAGGGCCACTATTTTAAGTCACAGCAGGGCCAGGGTGACCTTGTAAATTGTTTCTTTAAAAACATGTTGAGGGGCTGGGGCTGTATCTCAGGGGTAGAGCTCTTGCCTCACATGTGTGAGACACTGGGTTCAATCTTTAACACCACATGAAACTAAACAAATAAAAAAGTCATTCTGTCCATCTACAACTACAAAATTTTTTTTAAAAAATTAAAAAAAAAGAAGTAGAGGAATAGTACATAGGTTAAGTCTATATAAATAACCCCTTAATCTCCATGTTTCCACCACTCATTTCTGCCTGCTACCTATCATTGGTATCTACTTTGACTTTTTCTGAGTGGATTAAGTTTTTTAAATAATGAAAATATATAATTTTTGTATAAAAATAGAGTTATGACTAAAAACATCACTACTGTTGGGCACAGTGGTACAACCTGTAACCCCAGCCACTGACAGGCTAAGGCAGGAGGATCACAAGTTTGAAGCCAGCTTGGCAACTTAGTGAGAGACTCTGTCTCAAAATAAACACTAAAGAAGGGCTGCGAATGGTAAAGTGCTATTGGGTTCAATCTCTAGTAACACAAAATAGAACAAAACAACAAAATTCCCACTGTTTTTTTTCTTTTGTTTTGGGGGGGTACCAGAGATTGAACTCAGGGTCACTCAACCACTGAGCCACACCCCCAGCCCTGTTTTGTATTTTATTTAGAGACAGGGTCTCACTGAGTTTCTTAGAGCCTTGCTTTTGCTGAGGCAGGCTTTGAATTTGAGATCCTCCTGACTCAGCCTCCCAAGCCTTGGGATTACAGGTATGTACCACCACGCCTGGCAACCCCCACCATTTTCAATTTGTTGTTTGGTTTGCGAAGCTAGGGAACCAGGGCCTTGCACACGCCAGACAAATGTTCTACCATCAAGTTATATCCCCATTCCAATTAGAGTTTTTCAAATACCTTTAAACATGTTTCAAAATTATTTCATTTCTTACCACTGTTGCAGTGTTATACTTCACACATTTTGGCCTAAGATTCTTTGTCTCTTATCAAACTAGCTAAATATTCATCACTGCCAAACAATGGTTCCTTGGCCCCATCTTAAAATTTTTGCAAAGAGTATACCCTTTTCATTATATCAACACCTCAGAAATGGTGTTATCATCCCAGTTTAACAAATGTGGGGACAGAGGCTTAGAGATGTCAATTAGCTGACCAATGGTCACTAAAATAAGTCCAAGAGAAAAATTGTCCTTTGGTGCCCTTCTCTACACCAGTTTTTTTTTTTTTTTTTTAATGCTGGGCATTGAGCTCAGGACCACTCTACTACTGATTCACATCCCTATCCCTTTTTATTTTTTTATTTTGAGATGAGATCTCAGTTGCTGAGGTTGGCCTTTTCAAACTTGCAATTTTTCTGCTTCAGCCTCCCCAGTCTCTGGGATTACAGGTGGGGGCTATCACTCTTGGCTCTCTATTCCTCTTAACATGTGGCTCTGTGGTCAAATCAAAATTGTACAGCAGGGTATACAAAGTTGCAAGATTTAGCTGGGTGTGGTGGCACACTTGCCTGGAGACCAAACTACTTGGGAGGATGAGGCAGGAGGATCACAAGTTTGAGACCAGACTCAAAAACTTAAATTCTGTTTCAAAATAAAAAGTAAAAAGGGGGGCTGGGGTTGTGTCTCAGCGGTAGAGCGCTGGCTTAGCATGTGGGAGGCCCCGGGTTCGATCCTCAGCACCACATATAAATAAATAAAATAAAGATATTGTGTTCAGTTACAACCAAAAAATATATATATATTTTTTTAAAGTAAAAGGGTTGGGGATGTAGCTCCATGGTAAAATGTGCATGGGTTCGATCTTGTAGTGGGAGGGAATAGCTGGAAGACTTATCTCTGCCCGTGTTTGCTGAAATCTCCCTGAAGTCGTCCTTCCCTTGCACCCTGCCCTTCAGCAGGGCCATTTCCTGCTATTCCTTTCTCTGCAATGGTATTTTAAACCTCTACCATCTGGCGGACTCCTACTTATCCTTTTAGATCGATGGAATCCCTTTCCTATGTGTTCTATCTCCAATTGTCCAGCATTTTAATCTGCCCACATTCATTTTGTTCAAAATTTTTCTCTTCCACCAGACTATACATTCCTGGAAGGCAGAGACTGATTCAGCTTTCTACCTGCACAGTATCCTACAGGGTTCAATAAATATTTCTTTAATTCAGTTTTGAGATCCAACTCAGTTGTTACCATACAAAATCTTCTCTGCTATTCCTGCCCTTGCTGATCTTTTCCTTTCCAAGCCCTGAAAGCATTTTTATTTTACACTTCTGATTTAGCATTTAGTACATGCTGCTATTTATTGTTGATTTTTTTTCTTTCTTTCTTTTTTTTTTACCATATGCAGTCTATAATAACATGGGCAGGAAAGTATCAATCATGTTTTGCTCTTTTTTTTTTTTTAAAGAGAGAGTGAGAGAGGAGAGAGAGTGAGAGAGAATTTTTAATATTTATTTTTTTTAGTTCTCGACGGACACAACATCTTTGTTGGTATGTGGTGCTGAGGATTGAACCCGGGCCGCACGCATGCCAGGCGAGCGCGCTACCGCTTGAGCCACATCCCCAGCCCATGTTTTGCTCTTTTTGTTTTCAAACTTAGCCTAAGTGCTTGCTCACATCAACATAAGACATCTCAGGCCCAGTGATATGGGAGGCTGAGGTAGGAGGAACACAAGTTCAAGGCCAGCCTCAGCAACTGAGTGAGACCTTCAGCAACTTAGTGAGACCCTGTTTCAAAATTAAAAAAAAAAAATGTGGGAGAGGCTGGGGATATAGCTTAGTGGTAAAGTGCCCCTGGGTTAGGGTGTCAAAAAAAAAAAAAAAAGAAAAAAGAAAAAGGAAAAAGGAAACCAAGACCAAGACATGCAATTGTTTTATACACTTAGAAAACACTAAACAAGGACCAGGGATGTAGCTATGTGGTAGAGTGCTTGTCTTGCATGTGCAGGGTCTTGGGTTCCACTCCTGGTACCAGGAAAAATAGAAAGAAAAAAAAAAAAGAAAACAAAGAAACAACAAGACTCACTTCAATCCATTTATGGTAGGCAGACATGTAAGTTACCCCAGGATTCCTGCTCTCTGTGTTCAGAGCCTTTTTTATAATCTCTTACCCTTGAGTATGGATAAAATTTGTGAACATGATGGGATTTCACTTGCATGAATAAGTTTTATCTTACAAAAGATATGGAGAGATCTTTCAGGTATTATTAATATTCCCAATCAGTTGACTTTAAGTTAATTAAAGGGAGATCATGATGGGTGGTCCTAGCCTAGTCAGGTGAACCCTTTAAAGTTTGAGGCTGGCCTGGGCAACCCTGCGACACCCATCTCAAGAAAAACAAAAAAGGCATAGCAAAAATGCCAAGGGGGCATTGGTAAAGCTCAGTTGGTAAAGTGCTTGCCTTACATGCACCACCGTGGGGAAGGGGGAAACAAAACAAGAGGCAAGACAAATTATAGTTTAGAGGTATATACTTGGCTAGTAAAACCACAAAGAAGTTTTAAAATGTAATTATTAAAAAGTCAAGATGTATTAAGATCACATTCTGGACCATAATACACACCTTAAAAATTTTAAAAGAATAGAAGTTATGGAAAGCATGTTGTCATATCCTGAATTAAACTAGAAGTCAGTAACAGAAAACCAGAAAATTCCAAAGTATCTTCACATTAAGCCATATATTCTAATAATAATATATTCTAAATAACATGGGTCAAGAGAAAGGAAATATTGTGAACTAAATGAAAATATAAATTATCAAAATTTGTGGAATGCATGAAAGTAGTGTTTAGGTAGAAATTCATATATCTAAATACATACAGTAGACATGAAGATACAAAATCAATAGTCTAAGTTTCCATGTCAGGAAACCAGAGAAGGAAGAATAACTTAACCCTTAAAAAAGGATTCGAAATTATAAAACACACAGGGGAAGTCATGAAATTAACCATAGGAGGAATGATCAACAAGAACAAAGTTGGTTCTCTGACAAGAGCAAGAATATTGATGAACTTCTGGTCAGGATAACCAAGGAAAAAGAAGGCATAACAAAGTATTAGTATCGGAAACAGAAGAGGAGTCCAGTGTGGTGGCACACACCTGTAACTTCAGCTACCTGGGAGGCAGAGACAGGAGGATCAGATGATCGAGGCCAAGGGCAGCAACTCAGTGAGGCCCTCAGCAACTAAGGGAGACCCTGTCTCAAAAAATAAAAAGGGCTTGGTATGTGACTCTATGATAAAGTCCCTAGTATCAAAGAAATAACAACAAAGAAACCTCTCAAAAGAAAGAAATAGAAGAGGAGCCAGGAGTGGTGGCTCATGCCTGCAATCTCAGCTACTCAGAAGGCTGAGGCAGGGGGATCCCAAGTTCAAAGGCATCTTAGTAAGACCCTGTCTGTCTCAAGATAAAAAATAGAAAATGCACAGTTCAGGGTGTAGCTTAGTAGATTGCCTAACACACATGAGTTCCTGGGTTTGATCCCCAGCAGTATAGGAAAAAAAAAAAGAACTATAAGGTAATACTTGAAATAATGTATGCCAACAAATTATATGTAATTTAGATGAAATGAACAAATACATAGAAGGACACAAACTACTAATATTTATTAAAAAACTGAAAATATGAATAGATGTATAATATGTAACACACAAGAACTTCCCACAAAGATAATCCCAGAACCAGATAGCTTCACTGGTGAACTCTTAACAAATGTGTAAAGGAGTAATATAAATCCTTTAGAAACTTTCCCAAAAACTAGGAAAGTGAGAACAATTCTTAACTTTCTTTGATACCAGTGTCACCTTGATATCAATACATCATACAATGGGGCGTGGTGGCACATGCCTGTAATGCCAGTGGCTCAGGAGGCTGAGACAGGAGGATTGCAAGTTCAAAGCCAGCCTCATAAACAGGAAGGTCCTAAATAATTCAATGAGACCCTGTCTCTAAATAAAATGCAAAATAGGCCTGGGGATGTGGCTCAGTGGTTTGAGTGGTCCCGAGTTCAATCCCCAGTATTAACCCCCCGCCAAAAAAAAAAAAAATCATACAAAGAAAAGTACAGACCAATATACCCCAAATAGAGCAGCAGACAAAAAAAGTTCTCAAATAATACTAGCAAACTTAAAAAAAAATACTAGCAAATAGATAAAATGGAGAACATATCATGAACAAATGGGATATATTTCAGGAATGTAAAACTGATTTAACACCATAAACTATGAAGGCCAGAAGACAGTGAAATGATTATTACTCCTCCTTTTCCTCTCCTTCCTCCTCCTACTACTCTGTGGTCTGGGTATTTAAACCCAGGGGTACTCTACCACTGAGCTACATCCCAGCCCTTTTTGAGATATGGTCTCACAAGGTTGCTGAGGCTGGCCTCAAACTTACAATCCTCCTATCTCAGCCTCCCAAGTTGCTGGGATTATAGACATGTGCCACCACAACTGGCTAGTGAAATGACTTTTTTAAAGTGCTGAAGGAAGAATCTATCACTCACAAATTTTGTACCTGACAAAACTACCCTTCAAAAATGAAGGAGGGTCTGGGAGTATAACTCAGTGGTACAGCATACCTGGGTTGTATCCTAGCACTATAAAAACAAAAGCAAACCAACAAGAGCAAAAGCAACAAAAAACAAGAACAAAGGAGAAATGAAGACATTACTAGTAGACCTACAATATAAAAAATGCTAAGGGCAGTTCTTTGGGTTAAAATGAAAGAACACTAGCCAGTAAGTCAGACATAAGAAAAAAAAATTAAGCAATAATAATGAACCTAATTTCATTGGTAAATATAAAAGCCAGTATTATTGTACTTTTGGTTTGTAACCTCTTTCTTTTTTCCATATGTCTTAAAAGGAAAAATGTGTAAACTAATAATTATAAATCTGTATTGACAGATGTAGGACCCAGTGGGGATTGGTTAACATCTGGTTACTTCAGGTTCCTTTCCTTTCAGGAGACTGAGGCAGGAGGATCACATGTTTGAGGCTAGCCTGAGCAACTTAGGCCAGCTAAAACTAGCCTGTGTGGACATTTGGTTCTGTCTCTTGCTCTCTAATTTTCTTTTAAAAATCTTTTTTGTGGTGCTGGAGACTGAATCCAGGCCTTAGGCGTGCTAACCAAGTGCTCCACCCCTAAGCTACGCCCCAGCCCATTTTACTTCATTTTCAGACAGGGTCCTCTGCCAAGTTGCCAGGGCAGGCCTCAAACTTGCACTGCTCTAGCCTCAGTCTCCAAGAACTGGGATCGTAGGTGTGTACAACCATGCCCAGCTTTCTTTTTAATTTTTTTGAGATGTGTTCTTGCTCTGCTGCCTAGGTTGGTCCTGAACACCCTTTGGTTTGGCTGTCACGAAGGTGAGAGTGTGACAAGTCTTAGGATCGCAGCATGTCCTTGTCATCACGGGTTTCTTTCGGTTTCTGTTATTCTAGCTGGAAACAGACCATCTGGTATTCAGGATAGGGATGCACACAAGCATTTAAAACTTTTGAGAAAATTTAGGACACCAGGACTATTAAGACTATGAGGAGGATAATATCAAGGGACTGGGGCATTCTGTAACCAAGGTCCTCATGATTTAAACCAACTAAAACCAAGTAGGTCAAAGAAAGAGCCAAATGAGGAATCTATTCATATTAGTAGGCATAAGTGGGTCTCAAAAATCTGATTCTTTAAACAAGAACACTAAAATACTGGGTACAGTGGGGCACACGAGTAAACCCTATTGACTTGGGAGGCTGAGGCAGGAGGATCACAAGTTTGAGGCTAACCTGTGCAATTAAGCGAGACCCTGTCTCAAAAGAAAGAAAGAAAAAAAGTGTTGGATGTGTAGAGCACCACTGGGTTCAATCCCTAGTACCACACATACACATACACAAGAAATATGTTAAATCAATAACCTAATTATATACTAAGGAGCTAGAAAAAGCCAACAGAAGGAAGGACGTAATAATGGTAGAGTACATAAAATAGAGATGAGAAAAATCAGAGAGAAATTTTATGAAACTAAAAATTACTTCTTTGGAAAGATTAAAATTGATGAATCTTTAGATTGACAAAAGAAAAAAAATCCGAAAATGAGACTGTAGATTTATTACCAATGTTATCGAAAAGGATTGTATAAGAATACTGTGAACAGTTGGATACCCACAAATTAGATAACCTAATCTATCAAAAACTTAGACTAATTTTATCAGAAGAAATGAACAAATTTCTAAAAACAGTCAATCTACCAAAAGTGACTCAGACAGAAATAAAGAAAAGTAGGGGCTGCTTTGGAGGCAAGTTAGCAGTGTTGAGGACTGCTGAGGTAAAGCATCCCAGACGACACTTTTAAGGCCAAGCCCAGACATCCCTGTCCTTGTAGGGAAAAGCCTTCAATGGAAGCCTTCCTCTATAAAGATACAAAGAATACAGTATTCTGAACAGACGCTTAAATCAGTTCTCATCTCAAAGAACCCAGCATGAGGGTCACAGTATGAGAACTCAGATGCTGGAGAACAGTGTTTGATAAAAGCAGACTTCCAACCATGTGATGATCTCTTTGGACCCATTTCCTTGCATTTGCAATTAGACTTGGAAAAGCTTCTGAAGATCTTGAACAATTTTTAATGATCTTATAGAAGGGCACACTCCTCAGAGATATGCAATATTTATATATAGCCCATTGGTAAATATCGAATCTCTAGGGAAGATTAGAATTATCAGTAAAGAGTATATTAAATAGCATTACAATGAAGCATTACTATTCTATGATCTGACAGTAAAATTCTCAGAACTGGATTGTATATCTGCAATGAGGTGTTCCTTTAGAGTCAATGATAGTGCACAAAACTTACACATTTGTGCAGGGTATGTCCTGAAGATTTTAGAAAAGAAACTGAAGATGCATTCTGTGTTGTGGGTATTACAATGATTGATGTTTACCCAAGAGATTCCTGGAATTTTGTATTTGGACAGGCTTCTTTGACAGATGGTATTCATCCTTGCCAGGGATAGCAGTTGATTTCTATAGCTCATGATACAAAAAAAAAAAAAAAAGGCAAAGATACTCCAGAAAACATCTTCAAGTGACTTATAAAATTTTTTTTTTTTTTTGGTACTGGAGATTGAATCCAGGAGCACTCTACCATTAAGCTATATTCCAAGCCCTTTTCATTTTTTAATTTTAAGACAGGGTCTTGCTAAAATGCTGACGCTGGCCTTGAACCTGTGATCCTCCTGTGTCAGCCTTCCAAGGTACTGGGATTATAGGTGAACCCTACTAGGCCTGGTTTGTGACTGTCAAAATTTTTTAAATATATATATATATATTTTTAGTTGTAGTTGAACACAATACCTTTATTTATTTACTTATTTTGGTGCTGGGGATGGAACCCCAGGCCTTCTGCGTGCAAGGAAAGCACTCTACTGATTGAGCTACATCCCCAGCTTATTTATGTTATTTTATATGGTGCTGAGGATGGAACCCAGTGCCTGGCACGTGCCAGGTGAGTGCTCCACTGCTAAGCCACAACCCCATCCCTGTGACTGTTAATTTTTGACAACTATTATATTCTTGAACTGACTAGTATTTTCTGCTTCAATTCAGACTTTAACCCATGAAACAGAACACATTGGAACTGCAACTGCATCATGGGCCCACATGCCTAGTGCAGAGCTCCTTCTACTTGGAAGAGGTTGTCTCCGTCTAAATGTTTCCCCATCTATTTATCTAAGTTGCAGTGTGCTCTGGCTTCAACACTACAAAAAGAGATAAAGTGCTGGTGAGATGGATTCTTATTTATTTAGTGGTACCAGGGACTGAATCCAGGGGCATAATACCCCTGAACTACATCCTCAGCCCTTTTTAATTTTTATGGTCTCACTAAGTTGCCTAGGTTGGCAACTTATTTACTTATTTTGAATGTGAATCTGTGATCCTAGTGCCTCAGCCTTTGAGGTGCTGGGATTACAGGTGTGCACCACTATGCCCAGCTTAGTGAGGTAGATTGATGATAAACCTGCTGACATACCTGTAGTCACTCTGGAACAGTCATGAGGACAATGTGAGTTTGCTAAAACCCATGGAAATCTTCAAGCAATGGAATGAGTGGATAAAAAAATGGCAAGCAGCCTTTCAAAAATAAGGAACTACAATTAACATGACAGTCAATGGCCAAAGACTGAAAGCTCTTCCTATAAGCTCAGGATCAAGGCAACAAGTAGTGCCCAGCTTTACCACTCCTGTTCAACATGGTTATGGATGTTGGGAAAAAAATAGTCAAGACAAATAAATAAAACATATCCAAATTGAAGAAGAAGTAAAATTATCTGTGTATGCAAGTAACATGATTTTATATGTAGAAAAACTCTAACAATTCCATAAAACAATTTATTAGATAAATTCAGCATATCTGCAGGATACAAATTAACATGCAAAAAGTCAGTTGCATATTTATACTCTTACAACAAATTATCAGAAAGCAATTTTTAAAATTCTATTTACGGGCTGGGGCTGTAGCTCAGTGGCAGAGTACTTGTCTAGCATGTGTGAGGCACTGGGTTCAATCCTTAGCACCACATAAAAATAAACAAATACAATAAAGGTATGCTGTTCAGCTACAACAAAAATAATTAACAACAACAACAACAGATTCTACTTACAATAGATATATGCACACCAGTGCTCATTTCAGCATGATTTACATGAGCCAAAAGGTAGAAACAACCCAAGTATCCACCCAGATAAATGGATAAATCAGTGACATATACATACAATGGATTATCATTCAAACATAAAAAGGAATGACATTATGATAAATGCTACACTGTAAATGAAACTTAAAGCCTATGCTAAGTAAAACAAGACAGATAAAGAACAAATATCGTACAATTCTACTTCTATGAGGTGCTTCAAATAGGTAAATACATAGAAAGTAGACTAGAGTGTATCCAGGAGTCAGGGTAAGGGGAAGTAAGAGGGGGAGTTACAAAGGGGAAATGGGAAAGTTTCAGAAATAGTGGTGATAGTTGCAAAACATCATGAGTATAATGAATGCCACTGAATTGTACATTTGAAATAACAAATTTTGTTTTATATATTGCACTACAATTTAAAAAATATAGTATATTGAAAAACTTTATATACTTTAAATGGGTGAATTATATGTGTGTGAATTACATCTCAATAAAGCTGTTTAAAATTTTTAAAAATAGATATAAAAAATTAATTATATTTCTATGCTGTAAAAACAAGCAATTGAATATAAAATTAAGGAACCATTTCCATTTACAACCACATAAAAAACAAATAGAAGACCTTCAACACACTGAAGAGAAAAAGAAGTGGGCTGGGATATAGCTCAGTGATAGAGCAATTACCTAGGATCATGAGGCCCTTGGATTGATCTCCATCCCTGCAAAACAAAGCAAACAAAAACAAAAGATCAAAAAAGTACTTAGAAATGAACTTAGCAAATAAAGTGAAAAACTTCTACTTGTATTATTATAAAACATTGTTGAAAGAAATTTAATTAGTACTAATTAAATGGAAAAACATCCCAGGCTCACAGATCAGAATACTTAATATTAAGACAGCAAAATTTCCCAAATTGTTCTATAGATTCAACATGATCCATATTAAATCCCAGGTGCCTTCTTTTCCAAAATTGACAGGCTGATCCTGAAGTTCATAGGACTCAGAACAGCTAGATGAATCTTAAAAGAATAAAGAATGGAGAAATCCTATGTTGAGTACAGTGGAGCAGGCTTGCAATCCCAGATACTGAGGAGGCTGAGGCAAGAAGAACACAAGGTTAAGGCCAGACTAGGCAATTTAGCAAGACCTTTTCTCAAAATACAATTAAAATGGAGCTGAGGATGTAGTTGTGTGGTAGAGTACCCCTGGGTTCAACCCCCTATACAAAAACAAAAACAAACAAACAAACAAAAAACCCTAAATCAAAACAAAAGAAAAATTCCTAAGAAGTTAACATTAAGCAAAAGTGTGGAAGTAGCCTAAGGATATACATATAGACCAATGGAATAGAATTGAGAGTCCAGAAACAAACCTTTACATATACAAGTAATTGTTTTTAACAAATTATCAAAAAAATCCAATGGGGAAAGAAGACTTTTGCCTATAAATGGTCCCAGGACAATTGGTCAGCCACATGCAAAAAATTGAAATTGAACTCCCACCTCACACTATATGCAAACATTAACTTAAAACAGATTAAACACTCAAGTGGGATAATAGTTTGGAGTGAAAGAGTTTATTTTAGGGACGATGAAAATGTTATAAAACTGACTCTGGTGATGGATGCACAACTCTGTAAACACAATAAAAGCCACTGAATTGTATACTTCAAGAAGATGAATTGTATAGTATATGAAGTAAATTGCTTCCAAACATGAAATCAAAGTCCAGTAAAGTGGCATGTCTATAGACCCAGTTACTCAGGGGGCTGAGGTAGGAGTATTGCTTGAGCCCAGGAGTTCATAGCAAGTCCCTGTATAATGAATGAATGAATAAACAATAAGTGAAAAAGGGTTACCATTACTGATCCCATAGACGTGATAAGGATGATAAAGGAATACTATGAACAATTCTATGTCTACAAATCACTTAGGTGAAATGGCCCAAATCCTTGAAGACAAAAACTAACAATGGAACTCACACAAAGAGAAATAGATAATCTGAATAGGCACATACCTATTTAAAAGCTGAATTAATAATGAGTAATTTCCCCAAAAGGAAAGCATCATGTTTATTTATTTTCCCTAATACATTTTACTAAACAGTTGAGGAAAATACTAATTCTCTAATCTTCTGTAGAAAAACACATGCAGAAAGAACACTTCCTATTTCATTCTATGAGGCCAGCATTACACTGATACCAAAACCAAAGATAGTACATAAAAGGAAACCACAGACCACTATCTCATATGAATATAGATGCAAAGAAATATTGGGAGGTTGGATCTAACAATGTATAAAAAGAAATATATACTACAATTTAGTGGGATTTAGTCCAGGCATCCTGGTTTGATAGGCTATTTCAACAATAAAAAAAATAATGTAAGCCATCATAACAGTAGGCTAATGCAGCAAAAGCATTTGCCAAAACCCACCATTCATTCAAGGATTAAAGACACTAACCCAATAGGAATAAAAAAAGCCATTTCCACCAGGCATAGTGGTGCATACCTGTAATCTCAGCAGCTCAGGAGAATGAGACAGGAGGAATGTGAGTTCAAAGCCAGCCTCAGCAATGGCGAGGCACTAAGCAACTCAGTGAGACCCTGTCTTTAAATAAAATACAAAATAGTGCTGGAGATGTGGCTCAGTGGTTGAGTGCCCCTGAGTTCAATCCTGGGTACCCAAAAAACAAGCAAACAAAACAAACAAACAAACAAACAAACAAAAAAAACCCAGGCCAATTCCTCAACCTGACAAAAACATTGACAAAAACCCATATAGCTAATATCATAGTGGTGAGAAACTGGGCATTTTCTTCACAAGACTGGGAACAAGGCAATCCACACTGTCCACTCTTATTCAATATCCTACTGGAACTCCTATCTGATGCTAATAAAACAGGGAAAGGAAATAGATGGTTTACAAATGGGAAAAGAACAAATAAAAGTACTTGTTTATGATGTTCTGATTGATTCTGAATCAACACATTAAAAAACATTCCAATCTAGCAATATTGTGATATTCAATATTAACATATAAGTGGCAATTGCTTTTCTATATAACCCCCTGAGAAAAACTGATAATCAGAATTAAAAACACAGTAGCATTTACAACAGTACCAAAACAATAAACTATTTAAGTACTGTGATGGTTAAGGTAAGTGTTCCCCAAAGATTACTGTGTGAAAGCCTTGGTCTCCAGGATGGCACTAATGGCAGGTGGTAGAACCATTAAGAGATGGGGCCTGGGCTGGGGCTGTAGCTCAGAGGTAGAGCGCTTGCCTATCCTAGCAGGGGTGAGGCACTGGGTTCGATCCTCAGCACCACATAAAAATAAATAAAGTTATTTTGTATATATAATTTTTTAAAAAGAGATGGGGCCTAGTGAAAGGTCCTTAGTAACTAGGGGGCATACCTTTGAAGAAAATGGTCTCTTGGCTTCCTGGCTCATGATGCAAGTAGTTTGCTCTACCCTACCCAGAGGCCTAAAGCAGTGGGGCTGCCTGATCTTGGACTGGAGCCACCAGAACCATGAACTAAATAAAAATTTTCTTTTTATAAAACTAATTGTCTCAGGCATTTCATTATAGTAATAGAAAACTGAAGCAGGTACAAAACTAATAAGGATATATATGAAAAAAAGCACAAAACTGATAAACCAAAGATCTAAATAAAAGGAGGAATAGTTCACACTCATGGATTACAACAAAACTGAAGTACAAAACTAATAAGGATATATATGAAAAAAAGCACAAAACTGATAAATCAAAGATCTAAATAAAAGGAGGAATAGTTCACACTCATGGATTACAACATTTAATGTTGTCGAGTTGTCAGTTTCTCCTAATATAGGTTCTATGAAATCCTAAGCAAAGTACCAGGAGAGTATCTGATAGATATTCATAGATTCTAAAATTTGTATGAAAAGATAATACCCAGGAAAGCCATCTTGATAATGAAAAGAAGAGGTGGAGGACTAATATTTCCAAATTCCAGACTTATTATAAAATTATGATATTCAAATACAAATGGTATTTGAAAGCATAAACAAGTATAAACAAGTAGGCCAATGAAACAGAATAACATCCCTTCCAAATATAGTTAACTAATCTTTGACAATGGAGCACAATTATATGGAGAAAAGACAGTTTTTCCAACAAATGGTGCTAGAATACAATGCCAAAAAAAAAAAAATCTTGACAGAACATACATCTTTCATAAAAATTAACTCAAAATGGGCCATAAACTTAAATGTAGAACATAAAATTATAAAATTTATAGAACAAGAATATCTAGGTGCCCTTTGATTTGGTAATGTCTTTTTAAAATTTATTTTTTTTGCTGTGCTGAGGATTGAACTCAAGGCCTCATACATGCTAGCAAGTCCTTTATCATGGAGCTATAGTCCCAGTCCTTATAATGCTACATACATGATTTAAGCGAAAAAATTGGTAAGCTGAACTTTACTGAAAACATCTGCTTTCAAAAGGAATTATTAAGAGAATGGAAAGATAATGACTGTAAGAAAATATTTGCAAAACACATATCTAATAAAGGACTTGTATTCAAAATATACAAAGAAAAAAAAAAGTCACCGGATTTGGTGGAGCTGGCCTATAGTGTTAGCTAGCTATTTGGAAGGCTGAGGAAGAAGGGTCATTTGAGCCCAGAAGTTCAAGGTCAGCCTGGAAAGCATTGTGAGACCCCAACTCAGAATAGAAAAAAATTGAAACAAAATATACAAATAACTCTTAAAATTCAGTAAAAAACAAAACAAAAATCCAGTCTAAAATGAGCAAAGACCTTAACAGATACTTCACCAAACATCATATTAAAGATGGCAAATCAGCTATGAAAAGATACTCAATGTCCTACCCCATTAGGGAACTGCAATGAAATTAATGATGATATACCACATGACTAAAATTCAGTAACACTGGCCCCACCTTGCTGGCAAGGATGGGGAACAACAGAAACTCTGATTCACTGCTGGCGGGGAATGGAACTCTTACAGCCACTGTGGAAAACCGTTTGGCAGTTTCTTAGAAAATTTAGCTTTACCTCAAGATCCAACAGGTTTTTACCTATTTATTTGAAGATATTTCTACACATTTATACAGTTTTGTTCATAATAGGAAGCTGCCAACATACCCTTCAATAGGGAAATGGGCAAACAGTTCCATGGAATAGAATTTACATAGAATACCCCTTTGGTAATTTACAAAAACCTTACTGATACAACAAATGGATAAATCTTGACTTATGTTGAGCAAAAAATCCAGACACAATTAAGTATGTATTCTATGAATCAGTTTATTTGAAGTTAAAACTTTCACAGGAAAAATCCATTTTTTTTTGTGTGTATAGGTTTTTGGCTCTCCCTGCCCAGACTGGCCTCGAACTTGCAATGCTCCTGCCTCAGCCCCTGAAGTAGCTGGGGTTCCTGGTGTGCACCACTGTGTGCCATCTATGTTAACAGATGGTAGATCAGTGTCTACCTCCTGGGATGGGTGAAGTATATTCATCAGAGAGGCACTCCTCTGGGATGCAAAAATGCTGGTGTCTTTGATTGTTGGCTGTAGAGGTACACACTTGACAAAACACAAAATTATACCTTTAAGATTAGGGCATTTGGGGCTGGAGATGTGGCTCAAGCTGTAACGTGCTTGCCTGCATGCGCGGGGCGCTGGGTTCGATCCTCAGCACCACATAAAATAAAATAAAGATTTTGTGTCCACCGAAACTGAAAAATAAATATTAAAAAATATTAAAAAAAAAGATTAGGGCATTTGACATTTTACATATACCATAATAAAAGGAGAAAGACTTATATATATATTTAAGGAAAAACCAGAGTATTATATAGCATAACAAAAAATGCTTATTTGAAAAAAAAAAGTTAAGATGGTTTTCTTGTGGGGGAAGCAGAGGATTGTGGGATCCGGACATAACAGTTGTGGAACTTCTGAGGTGACTGGCAAGATTCTATTTTTCACCTGGGGAGGTTATTTCAAAATTGTTAAAAGTGGCCGGGCGCAGTGGTGCACACTTGTAATCCCAGAGGCTAGGGAGGCCGAGACAGGAGGGTCGAAAGTTCAAAGCCAGCTTCAGTAACGTAAAGCACAACTCAGTGAGACCCTGTCTCTAAATAAAATACCAAATAGGGCTGGGGATGTGGCTCAGTGGTCAAGTGCCCAAGTTCAATCCCTGGTACAAAAAAAAAAAAAGTTAAAAGTGTATGAAGCTATATATTTGCTCTGTGTAGTTTTCTACATCTGTGTGGTGTTCTGTAATAAAAAAGTAAAAATATATGCTTTTTAATAGCTTCCAAATAATCTTTCAACCCCTGAAACTGTGTAACTGTTACTACTATGATAAAGTTGTTGGAAATGAAAATATTATATGGTTTTTCTAATTAATGATTTTTCAAAATATCCAGGCTTTAAAAATAGTATGATTTTCTAGACTAGGCAGATAGATTTTTTTTTCCCCCAGATCAGTTTGATTTTTCCACTGTAAAGACAAAAGTGTTATCTCAAATATATTCCAATTTCTTTTTTTTTTTTGGTACCGGAGATTGAACTCAGGGGCACTCGACCACTGAGCCATGTCCCCAGCTCTATTTGGTATTTTATTTAGAGACAGGGACTCACTGAGTTGCTTAGTGCCTGCAAGTTGCTGAGGTTGGCTCACGATTCTCCTATCTCAGCCTCCCAAGCCGCTGGGATTACAGATGTGCGCTACCGCGCCGTCGCCAACTTCTGCATTTTTCTGGAGTTACTTGGAGCTGGGTGTGGGGTCTCATATGTTTGTAATCCCAGCGATTCAGAAGGATGTAGCAGGATAGTTATAAGTTCAAGATTAGACTCAGCAACTCAGAGAGGCCCTGTCTCAAACTAAAATAAAAAGGGCTGGGGATGTCTGTCAGTGGTAGGGCTCCCTTGGGTTCAATTTCCAGTACAGGAAACAACAACAAAAAAAAGTCCATGGATTCTGGGCTTCTCAGCACTATTCTCCTGGTCACATGACACTGGAGTAAGCACAACATAAAATCATCAACTCTGTATACAAGCAGACGTCTGTACAAATAATATGAGGATCGCAACCTATATTTGTGATATTCAAAACTTGCTAATAACCCAAATGTCTTTCTACAGGTGAATAAATAGCTTAGGGAAGACAGACAAAATACTCAGCAATGAACTTCTGAAAAGAAGCAACACGAATAAATCTCAGCATTAATTTCTATTATATTAATAAAGCCTGACTCCTTCTCCACAAGAAGTACATGCTGTATGACTGTATTCTGTTAAAATTCTAGAAAATACAAGCTAGTCTAGAGTGACAAAAAGCAGCTAATATTTGCCTAGGGATGAGACAAGGGAAGGAGGCAAGACTGAGTCAAATGGAAACCTTGGGGGCTGACAGAGTCACTATTGTGATTATGGTGATGGTCTCACAGGTGTACATAGTCCAAGCTTACCAGATCATTTACTTGGAAAACAGTTTACAAAAACCTTATGTTTAGCTGAGGCAGTGGTATATACCTGTAATTCCATCTACTTGGGAGGCTGAGGCAGGAGGACCAAAGGTTCAAGGCCAGCCTTGGCAATTTAACAGAACACTATCTCAGAGCTAGCAAAACAATAAATAAAGAGATGGAGATGTAGCTCATCTGTAAACTGTTCCTGGGTTCAGTCTTCAGCACCAGAAAAAACAGTAACAACAACAAAACCCAGTTGTGTTCATAGGCAAAATTCATTCACCCATTTCGCCCAACTTCTTTTTACAGTGCTGGGACCAGAAAACAGGGCTCACATTCTATATCGATACTCTACCAACGAACTATACTCCAGCCCTCTCCCAACTTCTGATTATGTTGTCCTCCTCACAAGATGAGGGAAAACACTGTTCTAACCTGCACTGACTTTCAGGGCTTGTACTGGCAAGATGACAAGCTTCCTTTGAAAGGGTTAAATTTTGTTTAAATGGCAACAATACCTTAGGAGAACAACACCTCTGTAACCTAGGACTCCAAACATCTAATCCTATCCTATCCTAGCTTGCAGACGTGTGATCACCTGGCAATAAGGGCATAGACAGACTCAGGTAAAGGAGCACTATTCTATCAGTCACACCCTGCTTATGCCTGAATAAACAACCAGTCATTTAGGTTGGCTCCATGTCCCAGTGAAGTCAAGCAAGGCTGCCTTGTTGGCTTTGTCTTTCAACCCAATCACACAACAGGTGAAAACTTCCCATGTCAATAGCAGGGAGGCTGTCTTGGGCAAGCTGAAGTGTTGGTCCCACCCGCCCAGGCAGAAACAGCATATACCCCATTTCAATCCTGTGCAGGACAGGGCAAAGGGACGAACTCCAGGTCCAAGGACTCCCTCCTTCCTTAAGACACGTTTCCAAGGAGGGAGGGCAGGTCTTGTCCTGAAGAAGAGGCTCTGAGACAATCTTTCCTGCCTGTCTCATGAAGGCCAGATAGAAGGTAGATGGCCAGTCGTGTATCCAAAGGAAGCAGGACTGGGCCTTAACACGCAGATTAGAGGTACGAGCAATCTTCTGTGAAAAGAATCCAACTACCTGCAAGTTCTGCCCCCAGTACTGTAGTCTTCAGAGGCCTACAATTTAATCATCAGGTTTGTATTTAAGACAACCAAGAGCCAACAGACTACACCACTGTAACACCTTCCAATTACTGGGATGAACAGAACTCCTACAGGGAATGACAAAACCTTAAGAGTGGGATCAACACTGCGTGAGAAACAACTGCAGGGTAAAGATGTATGTGATGTGCAGTACAATACTGATGCACTTTAGAAAAGATGCAAACCGCTCATGTACAAAAACCTCTTTGAGTCCTTTATTAAGGTTTGGAGATGTGTGGTACATACAATTAACAGCATCACACCAGCTACGGAAGTACAGGTAACCAAGAATGTACTTCAGAACAGGATCTCAGAGCAACTTATGGTGTCACCTGCTCTGAGCCTCCACAAAAACCCAATTTGGACACACAGGACAGACAATATAACAACTTCACTTGGAAATGGTTCTTTAAAAAAGTAACAAGAACTGGTACTTTGAACCCTTTAAATGTGAGATGTGGCAGCTCTCTTGGTGCTGTGGCACTACTGAAAAAGGCCAACTTGGGCATCTGAAGGTCAGATAGAAGAACTGACTGGGGTGAGAAGAGGCTTTATTTTCAGTGTAGAGAGAGAACAGATGGTCCGAGTGGATACTTTCAGTCCAGGCTCAGTATGGGTCCTGCAGGAATCCACCAGATAAATACAGTCCATAAACTGGTAGGCTGAAAAACGCCTGTCAGCCATCTGTGTCACTGTGCATCAGGAGTCACTTATGACACAGAGCAGGTTTAACAGGGATGTGCCTGAAAGAAAGAATGGGGCTCACTGTGTCAGGTCAACTCTGATCCTTTTGTGCCACTGGATGCCATGGGTCCCTCTGCTTTCATGTGTGAATTAAGGAACACTTCCTTTATTTCAATGTTCCATTTTGAAAATAGTCAAACCCCTCCCCCCCACCCCCACCATCATCATTCTTCATAAATTCTGTTTCCAAACTCTGATTCTTCTGGGTCTAGACTTTTTCCTTTCGCTTCAATTTTGACACTTTCTTGACAGTCCCATTCTTGTTTAGAAGCTTCAGAACACGATCTTTATGATCTAAAACCTTAAGCATGGAGTCTCTGGCCTCACTGATTTGATCCATCACAAGTTTACACCTCTGCATGTTTCCCTGGAACAGAAGATGGCACATCATCAGTCAGTGGCCACGAGGATGACATGGCTTTTTGAGAAATGGTGCCCTTTGGGCAGAGGTCATTTTGAAACTTTCACATAGAGAAAATGACCCAGTATTTCTTGGCAATGTAGGCTGAAATAAATAATACACTTTTACTAAGGATGCTGGAGTATGAGGCAAGGAAATGGGAAAAGTAAGACTTTATAGTAAACAATCTCATAAAGTGGGTGATTGATTATAAGGGAAAGGGCTCATTCAAACCTGAATTAGTTCATTTATTCGGTGTAGATCATCATCAGTTGCTGCTTTTTTCTTTGGGATAATCCCTTCCTGTAGGTTGGTAAGTCTTTCATAAACATCATGTTCTAGATTTGTCTACAACACAGAAGAAAGAGAACTTTGTGACCTCAGAGAAACTTTTCTGTTAACCTCAGGTAATGAACCCATCTCCAATCAACTTTGAACAGTGGTGTAAGGGCTATTTGAGTGATAAAGTCCTTTCTCACAAGGACTAAGGTATAGAAAGGTTACCAAACAGTGAAGGAAACTGGTCAACAATGGTTTGTAATATAACATGCCACAGTTCAGAGTCTGTCCTCAAGGAGAACTTTTTTCTCTGAAAAACAACTTCACTCTTCTCACATAAATATGATTTTCTGCTAAGTGAAAACTAGCCAAAGGTTTTAAAATAATTTTTAATTAAAAAAAAATTTTGGCACCAGCGATTGAACCCATAATTAAAAAGGGCTAGAATATAACTCAGTGGTTAAGTCCTTTTTAATATTTTATTTAGAGACAGCATCTTGCTGAGTTGCTTAGTACCTCAATAAGTGGTTGAGGCTGGCTTTGAACTCGAAATCCTCCTGCCTAAGCCTCCCAAGCTACTGGGATTATAGGCATATGCCACTGTGCCTGGCTCAGCAATATGTTTTTTAGATCTTCATAGCAGACAATATTCTTGAGAACACTGCTATTCCAAAGATGGGAAAACTTTATGAGGTGGTTTTGTTTTTTGTTTTTCTTTGGTGCTGGGGAGCAAACCCAGGGCCTCATGTATGCTAGGCAAGTACTCTATCACTGAGTTACATTGCAGCCCTTTTTAATTTTTATTTTAAGACAGGAACTTGTGTTAAGTTCCCCCAGCATTGAATTTGTTCTCCTCTTTGCCTCAGCCTTCTGAGTAGCTGAGATTACATGTATGTATCACTGTGCCTGGCTAATTGACCCCTGTTTACTTAGTTAGTAAAGAAGAAATTCCTATCCTAAGGTTACAGAAAAGGCTGAACTATCATATAAGATCCACAAATGGATAGGGGAGATAAATGTCAGTTGATTAGTTACATATACTTATGGCCTAGGAAAGGAGGACAGGGCATGTCACTCAGTGACACAAAGGGGTTGCACTCAAAAAACAGAATGAATAAGCAGGGGCTATGGAAGGCAGAGTTTATAGTATATCAAGAGGGAGGGGATCACTTCTGTTCCCCAAAGATAGATGTGACTGGTTTGAGTAATAATGAAAACTGGTAGATCACTGAAGCCCACTACTCAATGAGAATCAGGAACTATTCTCAGTCCACAGAATGAGGGGAATTATTTGGTTAGAGGACCTTCTCTGAGGGAGTTGAGTGGGGAGGTGGGGCTCATGTGTACACTATTTAAGGTTACTGCTATTTCCTATGTCACCACAAGACATAATGTTGAATTTTAATTTTAGGTCTTATGCCATAGTTGTTCCAAATAAACTAAGATTTAGACTATAATCATATATAACTGACATAGTGCTTACGAAAAACAGCAACACATAAAAATCCTACCATAACCTCTTTTAGCCTAGAATGCTTCCAAATTACTCAAAAGAAAATGTTATATGCACTTAGACATCTCCAGCCTCTGTTCCTCTTTACCACAACAACTGTTGAGCTGCACCTACCAGCTGTAATAATTGGGCAGCACAGAGATGGACTTTCCAGCCTTGGGCACGACAGGATACTCCTTTCTGATTAGCTATTTCTTGCAGCATAGCTTTCTTCTCCTCTGGAACCATATAAAAACAAGTATGTTTCAATTTTTATAAAGCTCAGCTATTTGCATTTAAGCTGGCTAAGTGCCAGTATTTCATCAAAATTTTTTTACTTAAATATTTAAAAACAAGTCCTCAGCATTTAAGTCATTAGGAATAAGGTCAATAAGATGAATAAAGGCTTCCTTTTTGTTTACTCCAGAAGAAAGTTTTGAAGACTATACTCTGTTAACCTGGTGAGTTAAAAAGAACAAATTAATGTTCTAATCTCTTTTTATTTTGGGGCTGGGAATTGAACCCAGGGGAGGTTCTTTACCACTAAGTTATATATATCCCTACCTCTTTTTACTTTGAGACAGGGTCTAAATTTTCAAGGCTGGTCTGGTCTCAGACTTGTAATCTCAGTCTTAGCCTCAGTCTACCGAGTTGCTTGGACTATAGGCCTGCGCTACCACACCTGGCTCTAATTTTTCTTTTTTTGTGTGGTATTGGGGATTGAGCCCAGGGGCACTACCGCTGAGTTACATTCCCAGCTCCCTTTATTTTATTTTTTTAAGTTTTGAGATGTGGTCTTCCTAGGTTGCTTAGGGCCTCGCTAAATTGTTAAAGCTGGCCTCAAAACTGAAATCCTCCTGCCTTAGCCTTATACTCCAAGCAACAAGTGTGTACCACTGTGTTCAGCCCAGCTCTAATTTTTTTAAAATAGGGGGAAATGGTCTTTAGTGAGTAGACGCCTTACTCAATGTGACGTTTACAAGCACATTGAGGGCTAGTCATTAAGTCTGGGAAGTTTCTTGGTATTATTCAGTTCTTGGGGAATCAAGTGTGAATTATATTTCAAATTTAGAAGAAAAGTCCAGTAACCAAAATTGGAATAAAGTAAATATAAAATTTATCAACAAGACTGGGGAAAATCAGACTAGTATTGAGGGATGCTTTTAAAGTTGACTTTAGCTGTATTGGCAGTCTTTTTTTTTTTTTTTTAATATATTTTTAGCTGTAGCTGGACACAATACCTTTATTTATTTATTTTTATGTGGTACTGAGGATGGAACCAGTGCCTCACACGTGGTAGGCAAGTGGTAGCACTGAGCTACAACTGTGCCTAGACCTCAGCATGGTCTTAATTACTCTTTAGGACTTAAGATAATCAAATGTAACATGAATAACTGAAAATTGTTTTACAAACTAATTTTGAAAAACTTAATCTATATATTATTCAAACTCATATAATATATAATAAGAATGAACCTAAAGTAAGCTATGGACTTTGAGTGATAATGATGTGCCAAAGCAGTTTATTAGCATAAATATGATTTAAAGAATTTCTTAGCTTTTTACAATAATTATAGAGTCACACATTTAGGACACTTTGTTACAGGACATAACAGAGAGTAGGGCATGGTGGTGTGTGCCTATAATCCCAGCAACTGGGAGGCTGAGGCAGCAGGATCACAAGTTTGAGGATAGCTTTAATGAGACCCTGTCTCAAAATGAAAAAATAAAAGAGGTGAGGATGTAACTCAGTGGTAAACTGTCCCTTGGTTCAATCCCTAGTATCCCAAACAAAACAAAAATTACCAATAAACACATGAAAAGTTGATCATCATCAGTTATTAGGAAAACGTAAACCAAAACCACAATGAGATACCCACTAGGATTAGTTATAATAATAAAAAAAGATGGACAATAATTAGTGTTGTGAGGATGTAGGAAAAGTAGATCCCATAGGAACAGCTGGTGGGAAAGCAAAAACTGAGCAGAAGATTGAAAAAATAACATTATTATAACAGTTCCTAATATGCAACACAAATATTCGTGATTCATATCCTCTTTTATTTCAATCTTGCTAAAGATTCATGAGTTTTATTTTTTTTCAAAAAACTAGTTTTTTGTTTCCCTTTTCCCCTACTGTTTTCCTGTTTTCAATTTCACTGATTCCTCCTCTTATCCTTACTATTTTCTTCTTTGTACTTGCTTTAACTTTGCTCTTTTTTTCTGGGGAGGAAACCCAAGACCTTCTGAATATTAGGCAAGCATTCCACCAAAAAGTTACATTCCCAGTGCCTTTGAGTTTTATATTTTTTAAAAGTTTCCTTGAGACTTTCTTTGTGACTGGGGATTACTTAGACATGTGTTATTTAAATTTCCATGGTTTGGAATTTCTTCTCTTATCTCTCTCATTATCTTCTAGTTTGATTCCATGATGATTAATGCAGACACCCCATATGACTTCAATTCCTTTAAATTAGCTGTTTGTTTTATATCCAGGATAGGATCTATCTTTACATATTCTGTAGCACTTGAAAGAATTGTATTCTATCAATGTCTATTAGATGTTGTTGGTTCATTGTGTTTATTCTACATTCTTGTTACCTGAGAATTCATTCTGCTAACTGTTGTGAATAAGGTGTGAGGGTTCTAATTATAACTGTGCATTTGTCTATTTTTTTCTTTCAGTTTTGCTTTTAGTTCATATATTCTAAAAGCTCTTGTTTTTGGTTGCCTATACATTTAGGACCATTTCCTGGTCAACTGATTTTTCTAAAAGTATGTTTCTCTTTGTCTTTAGTAATTTTATTTTCTACTTTATCTAATATTAATCTAGCTATCCTTGCCTTTTTTGAAATTTTTGTTTTTATTTTCTTATCTTTTTACTGTCAATCTGTCACTTCCATTCAAAATAAGTTTCTTACATTTAGCATATAGTTAATTTGTACTTTTTCATTTACTCTCTGCCAATCTGTTTTAATTGGTATGTTAAGACTATATTTTTATTTAACTGAATACAACTGAATGTTTAGGCTTGTGGCCATCATATTATGATTTGTTTTCTGTTTGCTTCTTGTGCTTTTTCCCTGTTTGTCTTTTTCATTCCTTTTTGTAAAAATTTTTTCAATATTCCAACTTGATTTATTTATATGAATATGACAACAAAGTTTTGGTATTGTACTTCACTAATAGTCAAGAGGCCTGGTGAAAATGAAATGTTACTATAAACAGCCAATTAGTTATCTAGGAATCATAAATCTTTCAGCTGTCAAGCTAGCTTTCTAAAGATAATTATTGAAAAGTGAGTCTCAAAAACAAGAATCTTTTTGGGCTAAAATACTATCAGTTTGGGTTGGGGCTGTAGCTCAGTGGCAGAGCGCTTGCCTAGCATGCGTGAAACATGGGTTTAATCCTCAGCACCAGATAAAAATAAACAAATGAAATAAAGGCATTCTGTCCATCTACAATTACAAAAAAATTCTGCTACAGAATTCTCATGGCATTAACTGATGTTTAGTGATCTATGTCCTGGCTCCTGAAGGTTAAAACTCTCTGACATCTGGAAATATCACCTTCTTTTAAAATTTTAGAGTACAGTTGGCTTTCTGCATCTGTGGATTCAAACAACTGTGGATTGTCAATACTTGAAAACCTGCGTCTGTACTGAACATGTATAGACTTGCATTTACATTGTATTATATAAGTAATCTACGAATGACAAAATACACAGAAAGATGCAGATACTGTACATGCAAAAACTACACCATTTTATATAAAGGAACTTGAGTATCCATGGATTCTAGTATCTGAGAATGGTCCTGAAATCAATTCCTCATTTATATCAAGGGATACCTGTTTAATTGTGAGGAAGAATAGACATAGCTGGGAAGCACAGTCATCTTCATATTTCCACTGAGACTGAGCTGTTAGCACCTTTGTCCCTAATCACTGACATTTATGAATACCCCATTGAGGCCTCAGGAAAACCAACAGCTTTGCATGGTGATGCACTCCTATACTCCCAGGGGGACTGCAAGACTGAGGCCAAACTGGGCAACTTAGCAAGACCCTGTCTCAAAATAAAAAAAATAAAATGTTCCAGTACCACCCCCCCAAATTCCAAGTTTCCACATTGAATTTGTGTAGAAGAATGGGAAATGTGATAAATTCTCTGGAAGCTCATACTTCTTGGTGAATTCAGTTAATCTCAGATGAATGACACTTAAAAGTCCATCAGAAGAAACATCTACTGACATTGTGCAAAGTATAATTTAACCATTTTCATTTACATGTAGGTTTATTAAAATGTTCTCAGGTTCAAAACTTAGAGTCTAACACGTTAGGCAAAGTGCTCTACTACTGAGTTACACCCCTAGATCTATTTTTCTCTTCCTTTTTTTGAGTACCAGGGATTGAACCCAGGGACTCTTAACCACTGAAACACATTCCCAGCCCTTTTTTTATATTTTATTTAGCTCTCACTTAGTTGCTTTGGGCTTCACTAATTGATAAGGTTGGTTTTGAACTCATGATCTTCCTGCTTTAGCCTCCTGAGCCACTGGGATTACAGGCATGCGCCATCATGCCTGGCCTGTTTTTCTTTTATGATTATAATAATATAGCCAATAAAGGGGAAAATGAGTCATCATAAATGTAGGAGGGAGACACTCATTAGTGTTATACCAATTATACTAGGGGAGGTAAGGGGAGGCACTGGGGAATGAAATTGATCAAACTGTTACTGACCTTTGACTCGGACGTCACTGTACCTCTGAAAATGGTGGTAAGCAGCTTTCCATGGGTTTCGATAGTGACGAAGCAAAGTGATAGGAGGTCTTGGACGCACTGGGACATACCTCACACCTTCCTCATCTATTCAAAAGGAAAGAAAAAAGACATTAAAGAGCTAATTACATATTTTTAACATTCTCCAAGTATAATTCCAATCAGGAAAACTGACAATGGGGACACCCTCTGGGAAGTACACTTGAGTAGTGAGAAGTATCAGGAGACAAGAATTAGCCTAAGTGACCATTACCAATATACTCCTTGGGAGGAGACTTTCGCTTCTCAGCTTTCACCAGAAGACTTTTGGCAGTGGACTTCTCATCATCAGTGCTGTTTGTCTCCATCATATCCCCCTCTTCTGTTGAGATCACGTGCTGCTGTTTTCGAGGCTTTTTTCTTGGGGAGGCACCAGGTGGCAGGTCACTTGTAGGCATAGACAGGTTGTTTGCCAGCAAAGAAAGAGATGGAGACACAGTGTTGGTAGCCAGTGGAGGAACTGCTGTCAGAGGAAATGGAGCATAGACATCTATGAGAACCCAAATATCAAGGAATGCTTCACTTGATTTCCAGCAACAACAATAATTCAGAAGACAGTATAGACACCTAGTATTCCTTGAGCCTTTCTCTGGGCTTCTCACTGTGCCAAGCACTCTTAGGCAGAGGCTGTCAGATGTTTTGTAATGCCATCTTCACCTTCTGTCATTCTAGGACTCTTGCTTTAACAGAGGCACAATGCCACTAAGCTAAAAGAAGGTATTTCTTATCCTCTGTTGTAGGTGTGGTCAGATAAGATGAAAGCAGAGAGCTCTGTAGTACTTTTAAGGAAGTTTCCTTAAAAGAAAGATGTGACTCTCTATTCCTTGTCTTCTTTCTGTGCCTTAGAGCCCAATGTATGTTTGGAGCTTCAGTAGCTACCTTGAATCAAAAGCATGAACATCACATCCTAGGAATTGCTGAGTGAAAGGTGGAAAGGGCCTAGATTCCTACAGATGGAGTCCACATACCATTGCTGGACTGTCTGCCTAGGGTATGCTTCAAGGGAGATAAATCCTTACATGTTGAAGTCACTGTTGTTCTGGCCTTTAAATATAAATTCCTACCAGGTAACTTATTAACACATAATCTTAGAAACAATCTAAATATAGGAATTATTATTATCATCCCTGAATTCACAGATGAGAAACTATGACACAAGCCACATAAGTACCAAGTAGCAAAGTTGGAAGTTAATAGAAGCAGGATGGCTTCGGAGTCTGCACTGTTATCTACCATGGGATGCTGTGTCCATGTAAAAGAAAAGGAGCAAACACTAGTTAGAGTTTGTAGGCTCACATATTTAGGGACTTAAACATACTCTAAAGGTTCACTGGACTCTTACTTTCAGTCTACTACCTACTTGCCCTACCCTCTTCAACCTCAGCTACCCATGCCAACAGCCATACCCTACACTGCCATCACTAATAATCCCAATACGCTTGACAGCCATCTCGGCCTCCAACTCAAGTCCAAATTCTCTTTCCAGGTCAGTCCCCTTCAAAAATAGCCTCCAACAAACTTTAGAACCCATGAGAAGATACTGGCCATCCATCTTACCACTTTTCTGCTATCACTTATAACACTCATGTCCATTCTCTTCCATTTCCAGATTTAAATTCTATATTTTACTCATTTTATTCCTTCACTGTCCCTTTTCTTGCTTTACTATTCTCATTTAGCAAATGCAAAAGAGGTTTAATTTAATTCTTCAACTATGTAGCTGAATGTAGCTAGAGACACATAGCAATGATGACTGGCCTCATTTGGACAATTCTATTGTGTTCGATAAGTCAATTCCTTTTCTGGATGATTATTTAATATTTTCCCTTGCCTCAAGCTTTTGACTATTCTTCCTCTATCTTTACTCTAAGTAGAGCCTCTTGCTTCTACTATTTATTGAAAAAGAAGCAATCAGAAGGAAATGTCCATAAATGCCATTTCTACCTCCCCACATGGACTGGGATCATATATTCTCTTCCTCCTTTGGGTTATCCCAGAAAAGACCAACTCTTTTAGAAACACACTGGACCCCATCTCCTCCCACTCCCTGAGATGCTGCTCTAGGAATTCTCATAGCTCTCTTGCATCATCAATTCTTCTTTTCTTGGTGGATTACTCCAATTAACATACAAAACTTGTTTCACCTTTTTTTTTTAAACTTTTTGTTCTAATTAGTTATAAGACAATAAGAATGCATTTATGCCCTTTGATATATATAAATGGGGTATAATTTCTCACTTTTCTGATTGTACATGTTGTAGAATCCCATTGGTTATGCTGTCGTATTTGTACAAAGGTAATAATGTCTGTTTCATTCTATTTGCCTTCCTATCACCATATCCCTGCCTCTCCTCCCTTCTACCTAAAGAATCTCGGTTCCCTCCTCATTGTGAATTACCATCTGCATATCAGAGAAAACATTCAGCCTTTGTTTTTTTGGGATTGGCTTATTTCACTTAGGATGATATTCTCCAACTCCACCCATTTACTGGCAAATGTCATAATTTCATTCTTCTTTAAAGCTGAATAATATTCCATCAAATATTATTTTTATCCATTCTTCTACTGAAGGGCACTTAGGCTGGTTCCATAGTTCAGCTATTTCGAATTGAGCTGCTATAAATTTTGATGCTGCCACATCAGTGTAGTAGGCTGATTTTAAGTCCTTTGGGTATAGACTGAGGAGTGGGATATCTGGGTCAAATGGTGGATCAATTCCCAGTTTCCTGAGGAATCTCAATACTGCTTTCCAAAATGATTGGACCAATTTGCATCCCACAAGCATTGTATGAATGTAACTTTTTCTCCAATCCCTGCCAACATTTGTTGTTGCCTGTATTCTTGATGATTGCCATTCTGACTGATGAAATCTTAAAGTGATTTTGATCTGCATTTCTCTAATTGTTAAAGATGAACATTTTTCCATGTTTCTTTTCTTTTTTTAATATTTTTTTTCTAGTTGTCAATGGACCTTTATTTTACTTATTTATATGTGGTGCTGAGGATTGAACCCAGTGCCTCACACATGCTAGGCAAGCGCTCTACCACTGAGTTACAGCCCCAGCCCTCCATATGTTTCTTGATCAACTGTATTCATTCTTCTGTGAAGTGTCTGTTCAGTTCCTTAGCCCATTTGTTGATTGGGATATTTGTTTCTTTGGTGTTAAGTTTTTTGAGTTCTTTATATATTCTAGAGATTAGTGCTTTCTCTGAGGTATATGTGGTAAAGATTTTCTACCAATCTGTAGGCTCTCTCTTCACATTATTGTTTCTTTTTCTGAGAAGAAGCTTTTTAGTTTGATACCATTTGATCATCCCCCATTTATTGATTGTTGATTTACTTCTTGCACTGTAGGGTCTTATTAAGGTAGTTAGATCCTAGGCTGACATGGTGAAGATTTGGGCCTTCTTCTTCTTCTAGTAGACGCAGGATCTCTGTTTTAGTCTGTCTCTTTGATCCACTTGGAGTTGATTTTTGTGCAGGATGAGAGAGAGAGGTTCAATTCAATTTTGTTACGTGTGACTTTCCATTTTCCCAGCACCATTTGTTGAACAGGCTATCTTTTCTCCAGTGAATGTTTTTCTTAAAACGACAACGACGACAACAGTAAAAAGCAACCCTCTTAGGGCTGGGAGTGGAGCTTGTGGTAGAGTGCATACCAGGCAAGCATACACAGTCCTGGGTTCAACCTCAGAACCCAAAATCAAAACAGACCCAAACAAGAACTTCACCTTGACATAATTTCCCTTCCGTTACTACCCTTCTTTTTTTCTATCCCTTCATAACAAATTCCTCAGAAGTTATTTGTATACAATGTTTGTATTTCTCCCCCAACTTTTTCTTGAACTTGCTCCCAATCAATCACCATTGGGTTCGGTCTACAAACTGATTTTATTGGCATTTATTCCCCAGATGACCTCATCCACTTACTGAGGCTACAGCTTTAAGAACAATTAATATGTATACAGATACCACCTCAATTTATATCTGCAACTTCACTTTCTATTCCAAAGTATCAGACTAATAGATCCCACTACCTACTTCATGTCTGGATTTGCCTGTCTAACAAACACACAACTTAAAGTTAGCATATTAAAAACTAAACTCTTCATACTAAATATGATCCTCCTGTGGTTTTCCCTATTTTAGCCAAGGGCAACTCCATGGCCTCCTGTTACTAAGACTAAAAACCTTGGGGTTGCCCCAGACCCTGTTCTCTCTCATTCAACATTCAATCTTTAAAGAAATCCTCATAGAAACACATCCAGAATTCAACCACCTCACGTTACTTCCATGGCTACTACCCTAGCTGATTCTGCACTCCTCCCTGAAAGTAATGCAACAGTCTCTCCAAAATCTCCTCATTCATCCCTGCCCCCACAGTCTTTTCTCCACACAGGAGCCACTGTGTTCTGCTTAAAATCTAAGCAGCTCCTCACATTCCTCTTTTCAAGCCCCTCTAACAATTTTCCACTGACCATGGCAAGGCTAAAGTCCCTACACAGGCTGCAGAAGTTCTATCAAGGCAAAATAAACCCATGGAAGTATATACTTATGGCATAATACATTACAATAAAAAGTAAATAAATAGCAGGTTTAAAAACCTCCAGACATAGCCAGGTGCACTGGCACACACCTATAATCCTAGCTGTTTGGGAGGCTGAGGCAAGAGGGTCTCAAGTTTAAGGCCAGTCTCAGAAACTTAGCAAGACCCTGTCTCAAAATAAAAAGAACTAGGGATGTAACTCAGTGGTAGAGTGCCCTTGGGTTCAATCTCCAGTACTAAAACTGAAAAACAAAACAAAACAACAACAACAACAAAAACTATAAATACAATATAACCACACCTCTTACTGAAAAAAACAACATAAGGAATAAAGCCTTCTCAATGAAATGGTGGGTAGTACTAGGTAAATGAGCACAAATCTTTTTTTTTCTTTGTTCTTATTAGATATATATGTCAGTATTTTGATGTATTGTACATAAATGGAGTATAACTTATCTTAATTACAATCCTGTTCTTGTATATGATGTGGAGTTTCACTGGTTGTGTATTCATATACGAATATAGGAAAATTCTGTCCTCCTCCCTTCCCTTCATCCTCCTTTGTCTAATCCAATGAATTTCTATTCCTGCCCAGCTCTTTATTATGTGTTAGCATTCACATATCAGAGAGAACGCTTGGCGTTTGGTTTTTTGGGATTGGCTTATTTCACTTAGCATGATAGTCTCCAGTTCCATCCATTTACTGGCAAATGCCATAATTTAATTCTTCTTTATGACTCAGTAATATTCCACTGTGTATAGATACCACATTTACTATAATCATCTGTTGATTCCATAGTTTTATGTTGGTTCCATAGTTTTACTATCATGAACTGAATGCTATAAACATTGATGTGCCTGTGTCACTGTAGTATGCTAATTTTAAGTCCTTTGAGTATATATCAAGGAGTGGGATAACTAGGTCAAATGATGGTTCCATTCCAAGTTTTCTGAAGATGGAGCACAAATCTTTTTTGTGTGTGTGTGTGCGCTTAGGTATATATGATTAGATATCCATGCTGGGGACTGAACCCAGGGTTTTGTGCATACGAGGCAAGCACTCTATCAATTGAGCTATATCCCCAGCCCTGGAACAAAAATCTTAATTTTCACTTTGCATTTGTCTCTATTTCATAAATTTTGTACACTGATTATGGTACTTTCATTAAGAAACAAAACAAAAAACAACAAAAACTCTCCAAAATGATTTGACTTTCATAAACTGGAAGTTTAGAGTTGAGAGGAAAGAGGTAGTGAAAAGCTTTAAGATTTTACTAATCACATTTATCAAGAGAGTATTTTCAACTTGGGCACAATGGCACATGCCTGTAATCCCAGCAGATCGGAAGTTGAGGCAGGAGGACTTCAAGTTGCAAGCCAGCCTCAGCAATGGTGAGGTACTAAGTAACTCAGAGAGACCCTGTCTCTAAATAAAATACAAAATAGGACTGGGACGTGGCTCAGTGGTCGAGGGTCCCTGAGTTCAATCCCTGGTACCCCCCCTCACCCCCCAAAAGAGTATTTTCAAAACTACACATCTTACTTTGAATGCTAGGAATTTATACTAAAGAAATCCATAGGGAAATATCAATATGTTTTCACAATTTTGGTTGAAATTAAAATTAATTACAAAAGGGAAACAAGATTGGCTTAAGTTTCCAAAAATAATTTCTTTCATTTAATAAAAATGAATGGAATGCAACTTTGGTTTTTTGGTACTGCGGATGACCCAGGAGCACTTTACCACTGAGCTACATCCCCAGCCCTTTCTAATTTTTTTATCTTGAGACAGGGTCTCACTAAGTTGCTTAGGGCCTCACTAAATTGCTGAGACTGGCCTTATACTTGCAATTCTCTTGGCTCAGACCCCCAAGGTGCTGGGATTACAGGCTTGGGCCACCACTCCAGCAATGAAATGCAACATTTAAAATGGGCTTCATGGGGCTGAGGATATAGTTCATTGGTAGACTGCTTGCCTAACATACTGAGGCCCTAAGTACAAAACAAACAAAACAAAAAGGGGCATCAGGGAGTTACCTGGGTTTCCTTGCTGATGGTCTCACTGAGATGGAACTCTAGAGAGAAGAGTTAGGTAAAGGGAAAGGAACAACTGCCCAAAGTGAGAATTCTGTAAATAAACTTACCAGAAACTGGCCTCATGATGTCCATTGGTTCTACTTCTTCTTTCACTTTGATCTCAGGTACAGGAGGGCCCAAAACAGAGGAAAGACTGCCACCCACAGTGGCTGTTGGTGGTGGTGCAGCTGCAATGGTAGTAATGGGTGGAGTGATGGGGACTGCTCCAGGAATGGTTGAAAGGGCGACAGCTGGCTGTGATGGGGGACTGGCTGCTGCAATCATGGTTGGAATGGTTGGTGGAGGCTGCTGGGCAGTGGGAGGGACTGCGATGGTAGGCTGATCATTATTTTGATTGGATACCGTCTCCATGGACACAGTGACTGGAGTGGCCATAGACACGTGGATTTCAGATTTAGGTTTCACACTGAAACACAAAAGCAAAGCACACATAGCAGATAAGAGTAAATTGCCTTAACCTGCAACATCTCAGATGCTGGTATTTGTCTAATTATTTCTGTACAGCATACAGCACAAGTAACTCTCTATTCTTTGATTTTAAAAGTTTAACTTTGGGGCTGGGGATGTGGCTCAAACAGTAGCGCGCTCGCCTGGCATGCATGTGGTCTGGGTTCGAACCTCAGCATCACATACAAATAAAGATGTATCTGCTGAAAACTAAAAAATAAATATTAAAAAATTCTCTCTCTCTCTAAAAAAATAAATAAATATAAATAAAAGTTCAACTTTAAGGTAACTTTTAAAAGGAACTCAGGTAAGTATGTACTTATGAAGCTGGACACTGAACTCAGGGCCTGGGCATGCTAGGCATGTGTCCTATCACTAAGCTACACCCCATGCTAGGCATGTGTCCTATCACCAAGCTATACCCCCAGCCTGACATTCAGGTTTGTGGTTCGTTTTTTTGGGTTCTGGGGATTGAACCCAGGGTGCTTTACCATTGAGCTACATCCCCAGCCCTTTTAATTTTTCCAGACACGGTCTCACTAAATTGCTTCTAGCCATGATAAGTTGCTGAGGAGGACCTTGAATTTGTGATCCTCTTACCTTAGCTTCCCAAGTCACCAGGATTACAAGGGGTTGCCACCACATCTGGCTTAGGTTTTAAAAATATCTTGTGTGCCCCACCCCTTCCAAATTTTTTAAAAAGAGTAATCAATTAATTCAGAAAAAAGAACATTTTAAATAAATCAGTCACTTCATTGTACACAGACTACTCATTGTTTTAAACTATTTCAGATGTTGATGGACCTTTATTTTATTCATTTATTTATATGTGGTGCTGAGAATTGAACTCTAGAATTCCTGAATATATATGTTGTCTTTAGAGTTTCTTTTTTTCCTTTTAAACTATAGATACACTCATATTACACATAGTTTCTTTTTTTTCTTTTTTTAATATTTATTTTTTAGTTTTCGGCAGACACAACATCTTTGTTTGTATGTGGTGCTGAGGATCGAACCCGGGCCGCACGCATGCCAGGCGAGCGCGCTACCGCTTGAGCCACATCCCCAGCCCTACACATAATTTCTTATAAAAGAGAAAACTCATGGAAGTGGCAAAGTTCCAAAAGGCACAAAAGAATACAAATTGAGGGGCTAGGGATGTGGCTCAAGCGGTAGCGCGCTCGCCTGCCATGCATGCGGCCCGGGTTCGAGCCTCAGCACCACATACAAAACAAAGATTTTGTCTGCAGAAAACTAAAAAATAAATATAGAAAAAAAAAAGAATACAAATTGAAAGTTAAGTTCTGCTTTGTACACCCACACCTCTACCCAATGGCACCACTCTGTACAACTTCCAGAGATACTTCAGGCATCTAACATAGCCACAAACACTGTTCAAAAAGTACATCCTAGTTTGTCAATTTAATAAGTGGTAAATATTTCACCAAATAGATGTAATGGTTTACCTACTTAACTACTACCACAGAAAATTCAGATAATGAAACCCAACATAATATTCCCTCAAGTTCAATACCAAAAACAACTGGACTGCCATAGGCCAAGAAATGAATGTAGACTTAAACTTCATATGATATGTAAAAAAACTGTACTCAAAATGAATCATAGTTCTAAATTTGAAATATAAAAATATACAATTTTTAGATAAGATACAAAATAAAACCTAGCATTAGGTGGGGAGTTTTTAGATACAACTCCAAAAGCACAGGAAAAAATAGCGTGGGCTTCATCAAAATGAAAAACTTGTTTTGCTAAAAACCATTAAGGAGGTTGGAAAAAAACAAGGCATAGAGAAAGAAAATATTCGCAATCAACATTATCTCACAAGATGAACCTCAAGGACATGATGCTTGAGTGAAATAAGCCAATCACATAAAAAAGACAAACACTGGGACTGGGAATGTAGTTGAGTGGTAGAGTACTTGTCCAGCACACGCAAGGCCCTGGGTTCCACCCCAAGCACTGTAGAATGAATGAATTAATGAACAAAAAGTTAAAAACCGTATGCATGATTCCAACTATATGAGATTTTCAAGTAGTCAAATTCACAGAAATGAACAGAAAATAGTGGCTGCCAGGGTAAGGGGCAAAGGGAGAACGGGAGTTAGTGTTTAATGGGTAGAGAGTTTCAGTTTGGGAAGATGAAAAAGATCTGGATCTCTATTTACAACAACACAAGTACACTCAACACTCCTGAACTGCACACTCAAAAAATGACTCAGATGATTTAAAAGAAACATGAAACAAGGGAATTATAGTCAGAATATATAAAAAACAACACTAAGAAAGCATGTAATACAATTAGAAAATGGGCAAAAGACATAAAAAATGAACAGATATTACACTAAAGAGGATATTCCAGTAGCAAATAAGCACATAAAAAGACACACATCATTTTTAGCCATTAGAGAAATACAAATTGAAGTCTCCATGATACTTTACCAAATGCTTATTAAAGTTTTAAAATAAAATTTTAAAAGTACATACCAGGTGTGGGAAACCCGATCTGTGGTATAGCCACTATGGACAAATTTGGGAATGTCTTCTAAAACCAAAATACATGTACCATATAACCTAGCAACTATACCCTTGGGATCTTTATACCAGAGAACTGAAAATGTATGTCTACAAAGAAAGCTGTAGATGAGTGCTCATACCAAATGCATTGCTAAGGCCCCAAATTGAAACAACCTTAATAACTTTAATAAACAAATAGATAAGTTCTGGTACATACATATAATAATGCAGTACTAGCCACCCGAAAAAGAATAAATCACTGATACATGCTACAGCTTGAATGGACCTTGAAAACACTAGCTTGAGCCAATATCATAAGGTTATTGTATATCAAACAAATATTTATAATTCTATTTATATCAAACTCTAAAATGATGAAATAAATTACAGTGATGGAGAACAACTAGTGGCAAAGGGTGTGGTTTGCAAATGAGAGTGTCATCATGGCAGTAAAACAGTTCTCTATTCATATTATGGTAACAGATACACAAACCTATGAATGTGATAAAATTTCAAAGTACTGTACATCTCTGTTTCCCCTCACAAATTGGTGACATCTTAATAAGGCTGGTAGTTAAGTCAACAGTATTAAACCAATGTCAATTATTTTGAAAATGTACTAATGTTATGTAAGATGTAACCATTGGTAAAGGGTACATGAGAAAGTTATTATTTTTGCAATATCTTCTTGGTCTTTTTTTTTGGACGGGGGGTAATTGGGGATTGAACCCAGGAATGCTTTACCATTGAGCTATATCCCCAGTCCTTTTTGAGACAGTTTAACTAAGTTGCTGAGGTTAGCCTTGAACTTGCATTTCTCCTGCTTTAGCCTCCCAAGATGCTGGGATTATAGGCACGCACCACCAAGTCCAGCTCTTGTTAAATTATTTCAAAATAAATATATCTAAAATGGGAGGCTGGGCGTGGCAGTGCACATCTGTACTCCCAGAGGCTCAGGATGATGAGGCAGAGGATTGCGAGTTCAAAGCCAGTCTCAGCAACAGCAAGTTGCTAAGCAACTCAGTGAGACCCTGTCTCAAAATAAAATATCAAATAGGAATGGGGATGTGGCTCAGTGGCTAAGTACCCCTGAGGTCAATTCCTGGTACCAAAAATAAAAAATATAAAAGGAAATGTTTATAACAGCTCAATTTACAATAGCTAAACTATGAAATCAACCTAAGTGTCCTTCTATGGATGAATGGGTAAAGAAAATGTGGTATAGACACACACACACACACACACACACACACACACAAACACAATGGAATATTACGCAGCCTTAAAGAATGAAATGATGACATTTGTTAGCAAATGGATGGAACCAGAGAATTATTATGCTAAGCAAAGTAAACCAATCCCAAAGAACCAAAGGCTGAATGTTTTCTCTGATATGCAGATGCTAATTCACAATGGGTAGGGAGAGAATAGAGGTATTTTGGACTAGACAGAGGGGAGTGAAGGAAGGGAAGGAGGTATAGGGGTAAGAATGATAGTAGAATGAATTGGACATTATTGCTCTATGTGTATATATTATAGGACCTCTGTAACTCCTCATCATGTACAACAAGACAAATGAGAAGCTATATACTATTTATATATGTCAAAATATATTCTACTGTCATTTATAACTAATTAGAACAAGTAAAAAAAATATATGTGTGTGTATATATATATGTGTGTGTATACACACACACATACACACACACACATATGGCTGGGGCTGTAGTCAGTGGCAGAGCACTTGCCCAGCATGTGCAAGGCACTGGGTTCAATCCTCAGCACCATATACAAATAAAATAAAGGCATTCTGTCCATCTACATCTCAAAAAAAAAATTTTTAAAAACATACAAATAATAATAATAATAATAATAAAGAAAACTGGCTGAATCTAGTGGGAATAGCAAGCTTGATTCTGTTTTAACTTGCCCTATTTCCACTCTTTTAGCTCTACAGCAGGTTTGCACAGCCAGTCCACACTCAGTGAAAACCAGCAGCCTAGCTGTATAAGAGGTTGGAGCACCTTTAAATTCTCACTTTCAGAACACTGTCACTGTGGGACTGGGCTGGTTATGACCCACAGACCCCACATGCAAAACCATATCTGATCTGACTTGAATGTATCTACTGAAAGCACCTTTTTCCCAAGAGACATTTGTTAAATAAAAAAAAGGTCAGACATGTTGGTGCACACTGTAACCTCATGAAAAGTTAAGGCCAGCCTTGACAACTCTCACTATTTTTGGATCACATGATTCTATATTTAGAAGATCTAAAAGATTCCACCAGAAAACTTCTAGAACTAATAAATGAGCTCAGCAAAGTAGCAGGATATAAAATCAATACCCATAAATCAAATAAATTTCTATACATAAGCGATGAATCTACTGCAAGAGAAATGAGGAAAACTACCCCACTCATAATAGCCTAACGAAACTTGGGAATCAATCTACTGAGAGGTGAAAGACCTCTATAATGAAAACTACAGAACACTGAAGAAAGAAATTAAAGAAGACCTTAGAAGATGGAAAGATCTCCTATGCTATTGGATAGGCAGAATTAATATTGTCAAAATTGTCATACCAAAACTGTTATATGGATTCAGTGCAATTCCTAGTAAAATCCCAATGACATTCTTCATAGAAAAAAAAAAAAAGCAATCATGGGATTCATTTGGAAAAAAAAAAAAAAAAAAAAAGAGAGAGAGACCCAGAATAGCCAAAGCAATCCTTGGCAAGAAGAGTGAAGCAGGAGGCATCACAATACCAGACCTCAAACTATACTACAGAGCAACGGTAACAAAAATAGCATGGTATTGGCACCAAAATAGATATGTAGACCAATGGTACAAAATAGAAGACACAGAAACAAACCCATATAAATACAGATATCTCATGTTAAATAAAGGCACCAAAAACATATATCGGAGAAAAGATAGCCTATTCAACAAACGGTGCTGGGAAAACTGGAAATTCACATGTGTGGCAAAATGAAAGTAAATCTCTCACCCTGCACAAAAATCAAAGACTTAGGCACTAGTACAGAGGCCTTTTTCTACTAGAAGAAAACACAGGCCCAAATCTTCATCATGTTGGCTTAGGACATGACTTCCTTAACAAGACTCCTAAGGCCCAAAAAGTAAAATCAAGAATCAATAAGTGAGATGGATTCAAAGTAAAATCAAGAATCAATAAGTGAGATGGATTCAAACTAAAAAGTTTCTTCTCAGCAAAGGAAACAATCAATAACCTGAAGAGAGCACCTACAGAATGGGAAAAAATCTTCACCATAAACATCTAAGATAGAGCAGTAATCTCCAGGATACATAAAGAATTCAAAAAAACTTAACATCAAAACCTCCCCCAAATAACCCAATTAATAAACGGGCTAAGTGACCAGACACTTCACAGAAGAAATACAACTAATCAAGAAACACATGGAAAATTGTTCTTCATCTCTAACAATTAGAGAAATGCAAATCAAAATCACTTTAAGATTTCACCTCATTCCAGTCAGAATGGCAATCATCAAGAATACAGGCAAGGGCTGGGGATGTGGCTCAAGTGGTAGCACGCTTGCCTGGTATGCTTGAGGCACTGGGTTCGATTCTCAGCACCACACAAAAATAAAGATATTGTGTCCACCTAAAAACTAAAAAATAAAATATTAAAAAAAATTGAAATTATGGCATTTGTCAGTAAATGGGTGAAGTTGGACAATAAGCCAATCCCCCAAACCAAAGGTTGAATGTTTTCTCTGATAAGCGAATGCTGATCCATAGTTAGGGGCAGGGTAAAAGAATGAAGGAACTTTGGTTTGTGAGGGGAAGGGGTGGGACTGTGGGATGGGAAGGACAACAGTAGAAGGAGACAGACATTTTCACCCTATATACATAGTATACTTTTTTGGGGGATGGGGGTACAGGGAATTGAACTGAGCCATATCCCCAGCCCTATTTTGTATTTTATTTAGAGAAAGAGTTGTTTAGCACCTTGTTGTTGCTGAGGCTGGCTTTGAACTTTAGATCCTCCTGCCTCAGCCTCCCCAGCTGCTGGGATAATATGTGTGTGCCACCGCACCTGGCTACCCAATATGTATGTATGATTACACTACTGGTGTGACTCTGCACCATGTATAGCAAGAGAAATGATAAGTTGTGCTCCATTTGTGTATAATGTGTCAAAATGCATTCTGTTATACATAACAAATTAAAAAAATACTGAAGGGGATTGAGGGAGGGAGGAGAGGGAAAGGGGAGGTATTAGGGAATGGAATTGATGAAATTATACTGTTTTATTGTGTGCATGTGTGAATATAGCAAATCCCACTGTTGTGTATAATTTCAATGTGCCAATAAAAAGGGAAAAACAAATAATCAATAAGCTCTTTGTAAAAATAAGTAATATGATACATAAAACATCCTGTTTTGCTTAAATGTTAGCACAATTTAAGGATATTATGCCTCCCTTGCCAAATATTCAGTACAAAATTATATTTCTGCTTTTTATATTATTAATAGATAAAAATCAAAAAAATTCTATTCTTTGTTTCATTAAAAAAAATAGTGTCAGCTGAGTTTCCATTGTGAAAAACAAAAACAAAATTGTGAGGAAAAATAAACCAAGCCTTGGGGACATTTAGTATACTCTCAACTGTATCAACATTCACAGAATGAAAGTTGAAGCAGAAAGGGACAGAAATACTATTTGAAAATATAATGTGAGAAACTAATATGTATGTACATCCATGTTTAATAAACTCAATGAAGGATCAACTTAAATCCATACCTGGACACCTCATAGTTTATCTGCCAAACTGTTGAAGAAGGTATTTAAAAGTGAAATTCTGTAATTTGGCTACATAATAAAACACTAAATGTGGCAAAATATTAAAACAATCAAATCAAGCATTTTTTTGGTATTTTCCCACAGATTTTTTTTTTTTTAAAGAGAGAGTGAGAGAGGAGGGAGAGAGAGAGAGAGAGAATTTTTCATATTTATTTTTTTTAGTTCTCGGCAGACACAACATCTTTGTTGGTATGTGGTGCTGAGGATCGAACCCGGGCCGCACGCATGCCAGGCGAGCGCGCTACCACTTGAGCCACATCCCCTGCCCTTCCCACAGATTTTAAGACTTTAAGAAAAAAAAAATGACAATATTACCTAAAATAAAAAAAGAGGTGGTACAAAGAGATAGTAAATGGGAGGCAATATTTAAAAATTAGGCCATTCCAGAAGTGCATTTGACAAATTCTGACAAATTGGAGATTCTCCCCCAACGCCCCCCAAAAGTATAGGGGTTGGAAATTGATTAGTAAGAAAAATACTATGAAAGAAACAGAGATCAGAAGGTCATGGAATACCTAGCACGCATGCACATTCACACAAAGGACTAACCCAAATTTTACTGTGGAACTTCTAAACATTGGGAAGTGAATTCATTAAAAGCTTCAGAAAGAAACAAATACAACAATATGGGTCTGGGGATATAGCTCAGTTTGTAGATTGCTTGCCTTGCATGCACAAGGCCCTGGGTTCAATCCCCAGCACCCACCCACACACACACACACACACAAATTGATATAAAGGTTGGGGTTCAAGATAGCATTAGGCCTTTGAAGAATAACAGCAAAATACACAAGACAACAGTAACACTTGAATATTTCTAAGGAATAATAGTGTCCAATCTAAAATTCTTCAAGCCCTTCTATCATTTAAGAGGGAGGAAAGTAGTTCTGTTTTTAGGTTGGGAAGATAAAGAGACATACTCTTTCCTATTTCTAGTACTAAATATAGCCAAACATCTGAGTACAATGTATAACAAGCAACTAACTGTAGTCTAAAGGGAAGACACACTAGCTAGGGACCTAAGGACCTGCAGAACAACACAGCAATGAAGGGAAGGTAGGGATGGTGATGTTGTCTAGTACTGGTGCTACCTGCTCCAGTGAGCTCTCCAGGAGAGCTGCACTGATTCGGGGTATAGCAAACCAGTTGATTTCCTTATGGAGCCCTTCTAATTCCAGAGCTTTAGTTCCAGCAATTTGTACATTGACCCTAAATTCCCAGAGGATAAAGCCTCTAATTTTGATAAGTCCTTTCTCATAAGGGTTTTGACATTTTTCACTTTCCAGTTTTTTCAATATATGCATACAATGGTATCTCAGAATATTTTTAATTTGCTCTTTTCTTCATATAAAGAAGCCAAGCACCATTCCACATGTTAAAGATACCTATAAACTATTAGAACTTATGGTCCATTTTGCAGAACTTATTATTCTTCATTTCTTGCAGTTATTTACAAATATTTCTCCCTAATTTGTCTTCTGCTTTGCTTAAAAAATTTTTTTTTTTCTTTTTTGGTCCTGGGGATTGAACCCAGGACCTTGAGCAGCATGTTAGGCAAGTACTTATCACAAAGCTACATTTCCAGCACTAAGTTTTTTCTTGACAAGTTAAAAAAAGATTTCTTAAACTGAGTCAAATTTCTTAATGCTTCCTTTTAAAAAATAGCTTCTAGATTTTTAGATTATAAAAAAGATTATAAATAAATTTACTCATTTTCTTCTTTTGTTATTTGCATGGATCTGTCTTTTGAGGGTTTTTTTTTTTTTGGTTGTTGTTGTTTTAAACTTTTTTAAGCTTTCCGGTTATTTTCCCTGTTTCTTTTTCTTTTGGCAGTGCTGTGGATCAAACTTAGGACTTTGAGCAGGCAAGGCAAGCAATCTATCATTGAGATACATTTCTTATTTCACTTGTGCTTTTGTTTTGGTTTTTGTTTTTCTTGGTTAGTGCTGGTCTGTTTTCTAAATCACTGATTTCTGCTTCTCTATATATTATTTATTTTTTTTCCGTTTTGTTTTCTGTCATTGTAGGTTGATAATTTCCAATGTTTTCATTGACATAAGTATTTTTTTTTAAGTTGTAGATGGACACAATACCTTTATTTATTTTTAATGTGGTGCTCAGGATCAAACCCAATTGTCTTGCATGTGGTAGGCAAGTGCTCTATCACTAAGCTACAACCACAGCCCTGCCGTAAGTATTTTAAGGCTATGAATTTTCCTCTAACTTCTACTTTAGAAGCAGCTCAATGATATTAATAGTGTTTTCCCTGGGTTTGTTTTTCTGTCCTAATTTCCCCTTTTTAAAGAATACTGGCATGTTAGATCAGAGTGCCAACTTATTACAGTATATCCTCACTTTAACTAGTTATATCTTCAATGACTCTCTTCCCAACAAGGTCACATTCTGAAGTATTGAGGATAAAGAATCCAACATGGGAATTTGGGGGGAACATAATTCAACTCATTATAAAGTCATTTCCATGTTCTGTAATATGACATATGCTTGATCTTTTACCTCAGCATGATCTGTATGGATTTTCTTTTCATTTTCATCCTGTTTTATACTGTTTTCTGCAGTTTTAATTTTGCCTTCATTCTGTGGTATCACCTAGTGCTTTGCTGAGTCTTGTCAACTTGGGTCATCTCTGTATATTTTGCTATTTACTCTGGGAATCTGAGCATTTCATCTTTGTGTCTCCCTTCATAGAGATATAGTTATTTCACTAAGCTGTTATATTTCACGATGGAATGTTTGTTTTGTGTGTGCTAGGGACTGAATCCAGATGTGCTTTAGCACTGAGCTATATGCCCAGCACTTTTTTTATTTTCTATTTTGAGAGAAGGTCTTACTAAGTTACTTATTAGGGCCTTGCGAAATTGTTGGGATTATGGGCATGTACTACCATACCCGGCCATGATAGAATGTTTTGTTATAAATCTCATATTCCCTGGTGAGTGTTTTAGTGAGCAAATTAGTAATATTTTGTTGCTCTTCTCTGTTTTATCTTCCTATCAGTTATTATTCCTCATCAGAGAATGAGTTAGGCTATGCCTAAAACCTGTCATTTACATGAGAATCCTTCTCCTTGGATGTGGTAGTATGAGGAGGTTGTTTTTCCAGCAAGTTATTTTTTCATAATTCAAACAAACTCATTTTGGGTGACACAGAAACAGAATAACTACTTCTTATAAGGCCACTTTGGGTGCATGTGTAGGACCCCATCTCCACAATGTCTCTGAATCACACTAACTCCAAAAATGATTCTACAAAATAGTCCCTCCCCAACCCCAATTTCTGCATCTGCTATTACAAATAGGAAGACTTGGGGCTGGGGATGTGGCTCAAGCGGCAGTGCGCTAGCCTGGCATGCGTGCGTCCCGGGTTCGATCCTCAGCACCACATACAAAGAAAGATGTTGTGTCCGCTGAAAACTAAAAAAATAAAAATAAATAAAATAAAAATAGGAAGACTTGGTATGTTCTTAATCTTCAGGAACTAGACACATTTTTTAGCATTTTAAAACTAAGTCCATATTTTATTTGGATTTTTAAAAAATACATTTTAGGGTTGAGATATAGTTGGTAAAGACTGATCCCCAGTTTCAGAAAAGAAAAAAATAAATCCATTTCAAACAATAAAAACAAATGTATTAATTTAAAACTGTTAATAACTAGGGTTAGGGGTATATCTCAGTTCTAGAGCACTTGCACATGTGAGGCTGTGGGTTCAATCTCCAGTTATGCCAATAAAACCAAATCAAACAAAAATGTAGTATCAAATGTTGGCAAGAATGTGGAGAAAATGGAAACACACATTTCATGTAGTTGTAAATGAGTACAATGACTGGAAACCAGAATTAAGCTATACATTTACTTTGACCCAGCAATGCTACTTGTAGAAACACATCAAAGAAATGTATGCAAAAGAGCCAATGACAGAGGAACAAAGAGATTCATGACAATATTGCTCAGTAAAAAGTGTAAATAACTGAAGCATTCAGTAGCCAAGGTTTAATAATGGTACCAACAATGGCAGAAAAATCATGTAATACAGTTTCCTTTGGTGGTTTTCCATTTTCCTAACCTCTGACAATGATAGGTCCCCTAAGGCATGGTCCTTATTTTACTTTTATTCTCTATTTATATTCTTCCAACTGTCAGATGGGGATCATGATCACTGAGTAATATCACTTCATTATAAGTCTGGTGGTGATCGGTTATTGCACATCTGAACCAGTTATTTCATAGTTCATGAAAGCAATTAAGTGTGTAGGTGTGCTCCTCTGCTTCCCCAGCAATAAATCCAAGTGAAAATTTTACAAAAATGGAGGACTGAGAGAAAACTGGACAACAAAGATGAAAAATGCAGGGGAAAAATTCCTGAAATAAGAACAGAAACAACAACAACAACAACAACAAACACCCCCGACCAACCTCAAAAAGTGATGCTGCTGTAGAAGGGAAACTGGCTATGACTAAATATAAAAATGGCCCAGCAAAGAGAAGAACAAGACCTAGGCTTATATGTAACTATGATATAGACTACACTGAAAAAGTCTAATGAATATTTTTTAAAAAAGGTAAAGTTGCTTTAATTTTGTCTTTTAGTTTAAATTACACCAGGAACAGAAAGCTCTGGTAGATGGACAATTTATTGAGGTGAACTAAAAAAGAGTAATTTTTTTTTTTTAAATCACAATCATTCAAGGCCAAAGTGTTGAAGATATTTGCTACACTAACAGAAAATAGTAGTTACCAGAAAAATGAAAACCTTTTACTGTGGATAAAGCTGGTTTCACCATTTCAGAAGTCAGCATGAATATGACTGATTTTAAACACTAGTGAAGCTGCTAGCACAGAAAAAGATGCTGCTGTGAAATATATACCCAGAATCTAAGCAGCAGCAAAGGCAAGTGGTTTTGATGAAAACAAAACAAAACAAAACCAAAAACAAGTACTATCAGGTGTGGTGGTACATGCCTATAATCCTAGTACTTGCGAGGCTAAGGCAGGAGGATTGCCAAATTTAAGGCCAGTCTCAGCAACTTAGTGAGGCCCTAAGCAAATTAGTGACACCCTGTCTCAAAATAAAAAAGAAAAACAAGAAAAAGAAAAAAAAAGGAAAAAAGTAAAAATTCTTCTATTTAAGGGGAAAAAAAAGTACCTAAAATCAAGTACCTGAAAAATCTTCACATTATAGGAACTGTGAGAGATTTCACAACACTGAATATGTAAAGGATAAAATCTTAGAAATGGGTCCTATCTTGTTAAGAAGTGTAACAAACTGGGTACAGTGGCACTTGACTGTAATCCCAGTAGCCTGGCAGGCTGAGGCAGGAAGATCAGAAGTTTCAGGCCTGCCTTGGCAACCTAGCAAGACCCTGCTTCAAAATAAAGAATTTTGAAAAGGGCTGGGAATGTCACTTAGTAGTAGAGCACCCTTGGGTTTCATCCTAAAGAGACACACACACACACACACACACACACACACACACACACACACACACATATTAAAATTTGCAAAGGCTTAGAAGGAGTTTTGCTTTGTATCTTAAGTTATAAAATGAAAAGAAGGCAAGAACGGTTGCAACCACTTTTGTGTTTCTAGCATTTTAAATTATACTGTACTAAGCAAATAGTTTCACTATTTTTTCCCAATTTTCTTACATATTATAATCAACAGTAAGTTTTTTTTTAGTATTTTCACAGAAGATTTAACAGGTCACAGAACAATTGTAACTTTCCCAATGATTAAGATAATATAATTTTATCTTAAGATATTGTAGGGCTGGGGACATAGCTCAGTTGGTAGAGTGCTGCCTAGCATGCACAAGGCCCTGGGTTCAATCCCCAGCAACACACACACACACACACACACACACACACACACACACACACAATATGATTACATTGCAGTTTCAGCTTCCAGCAATATTTTTTATGCTCCTGCACTAATGTGCAAAATGACAACTGCAAGTACTTTCTACATCAAAGTCTTGGTCCCTGCTCTTTTCTCTGCCAGACACATTCTGACACCAGAGAGCACATGGTGTTTCCTTTTTTTTTAAAAAAAATAATCTCTTTTTTTTTTAGAATAGTTTTTTTTTTTTCTGAGAGAGAGAGAGAGAGAGAATTTCTTTAATGTTTATTTTTTAATTTTCGGTGGACACAACATTTTTGTTTGTACGTGGTGCTGAGGATCGAACCCGGGTCGCACGCATGCCAGGTGAGCGTGCTACCGCTTGAGCCACATCCCCAGCCCATACACATGGTGTTTCCTTCACGCTTTTTACCTCTGCAAAAAGATTTACCTCTGTAAATCATTAGCTCTTTCTCCCATTACTTTTTATTCCCTTTATACTGTTTCTTTTTCCTAATACATTTTTTATTTCTCTACACTTATAGGAAGTAATGTTAAAGGGAATGGATGTTTTGTGTCACCGCAACCTGTCTCTAGAACCCCAAATGACACTCAGAAAAAATAAGGGTAATTAATAATTTTTCTTTTTAAATAAAGCTTTATGAACAGGAGATCTAAGATGATTAAGTTATTATTTATACTAAGAAAAAAGTGGAGATGTAAAAGAATCTTATCAGCAAAACTCCTTTTTTTTTTCTCCCCCTCCAGTACTGGGGATTGAACCTAGGGCCTCACGTGTGCTAGGCACACCCCAACTCTTTTAAAATTAAATCTACTTTTGTATTTGTGGTACTAGGGGATTGAACCCAGGAGTACTGTACCACTAAGCCACTAAGTTAAGCCATCCACAGTCCGTTTTATTTCTGAGACAAGGTCTCATTAATTTGCCTATTCTGGCCTTGATCCTGCCTTAGCCTCCTAAGTAGCTGTGTTATAAGCATATGCCACAGTGCCAACAAGACTTCACTTTAAAGAATTCATTAAAGCTAGGCACAGTGGCACACACCTATAATTCCAGCTACTGGGAGGCTGAGGAAGTTTCAGGCCAGCCTGAGCTACTTAGCAATAGAGTATTTGCCTAGTATGTGCAAGGCCCTCAGTTCAAACCCCAGTAGTAAAAAATGAATGAATAAAAATAAAGGAAAAAAAAAACACTATTGAATTGTTACACATGGTGACACACATATAGTTCTAGTTTCAGCTCCTGGCCCATGAATTCAACACCACTTGGGAAATATAATGAATGATACGCCATATCAAAAACAAAAATGAAAAAGAATCTATTTATCTACAGTTATACGTAGAAAAAGAAATGGAAAGGAATTTCAAAAAATGTTATCAATAAATATTATTCTGGGCAGTGAGACTGGTAATGAGGGTGGGGAACAGGACAACGATTTTTACTTTATACATCAAATAAACACAAACACACACACACACACACACACATACATACACACCACCTTTCATTACATTTATGTTTATATAGTGCAGTGTCTCACACGTGCTAGGCAAGCACTCCACCAACTGAACTACAACCCCAGCCTCAACATCTTTCATTTTAGAAAGTTTTATTAATTTTTTTTTTTTTTTTGTTAGTGCTTGGGATCAAACCCAGGGCTTCGTGAATACCAGGCAAGTACTCTTTAGCACTGAACTACACCTCAAGTCCAATGGAAGATTTTTTTTTGAAATGGGTCTCACTATGTTGGTCAGGCTACTCTTAAATTCCTAGGTTTAAGCAATCCTCTTGCCTCAGTTCCAGTTAGCTGGGACTAGAGGTGGGCACTATGCCTGGCTTTTCACACTTGAATATTTTTATATTGTCTGGTTATCTTTTTTCCAAAATAATATTACTTTTATAATTAAGAAGAAAAGGAATACAGAAAAAGCAAACACTGACTATTATTGTGATTCTTTTTTTTTTGGGAGGGGGACTGGGGATTGAGCACAGGGCCTTGTGCATATGAAGTGAGCACTCTTACCAACTGAGCTATATTGCCCAGCCCCTAATTCCATTTTTGTCAGAAGTAACAACTACAAGGCAGACTTTACACCAGTGCTTTAAGTGCATCGTTTCATTTAAATGCACAAGAATCCTATGAGGTAATTTTATAAGCATGCTTATTTTATAAATGAAGCAAAAAGAGATCTGAGAAGTTGAGAAACCTGTCAAGGTCATGCAGCCAGAAAGGGCATATAAAAGATGCACAAGAGGAAATTATGTGAAATTGGTCACACTTATTAGATTCTTCCCTTCACAAAGACATATAATTAAAAGTAATAGAGGTAAGAAAATTTACGTGCTCACCCTGCAGGCCTGGGTGACCCAGATGTACTCCGCATGGAGCTCTCTACTCGAGGACTAGCCACTTCAGGAGGCTGAGGAGGAATGAGGGTTTTCCGAACTGCCATTCTGAAAGAGATGAGACAAACCGGGGAAAAAAGCAGTCTGAGGATATTAAAGGACATGAAATACAAGACACACATTTGTCATGTATATCCATAGGAAAATAAAAGCACTACATTGATTATGTATCTTTAAAATGGATTTTTAGTATATCACATAACACAGAAATATTATTTAAAAAGCCAAATACTACTAAAGGCTTTTAACAAAATGCAAGTCTGGTCCTTTTCCCCATTCCTACTCACTTGCTGCCATCTCCATCCAGGAAGTAACCATGGTGACTCTTTTATCTGCTGCTTCTAGCATGCCATACCTCCTTTCTACTTAATGTTATTAATATGAAATGTTTATGATCTTTATTATGCCTATGTATTGATTTAGACCTGAGCAGGTCCTCAGAAGCTATGTGAAAAAACTTATCAAGGAAGAGTTTGAGATCAACTGTACTGCTCTGATTGACAATTTCCCACTGACTTTAGCAATGTGGACATCACAAGTGATCTTCACATATACTGTATATAGCAATAAAAAAATACAATCATATGCAGTAATATAAATGGATCATACAAAAACTAAGCGAAAGAATTCAGACTTACACAAAAAATGCATAAAAATGCATAATACTGGGTATGATTCTATTTATGAGGTCACACCTTAGAAAAACTTGTTAATTACTTTTGTGAGAAGATGCTACTTAAATACTGTAGTGGTTAGACACTGTATTCATTTTGTGTCAATTCATTTTGTACATGCATTAATTGGGCAGAATACAATGAAAATGCTGGAAGACTAGCAGAAGAATTGGAGAGAGCAAAGACAGATAACTCCTTTATTTTCTTTGCAAAGAGGAACAACAACAACAACAAAAAGGCAGGGGATGTTGGTGGTAGAAGATGAAACAACATGGGCTCAACAGAATATATGTATTTTTTAATGTACATTTTTTAGTTGTAGGTGAACAAAATACCTTTATTTTAGTTTTATGTGGTGCTGAGGATCGAACCCAGTGCCCCACGTGTGCTAGGTGAATGCTCTACCACTGAGCCATAACACAGCCCTCTACAGAATATTTTTTAAGACAGAAGAAATGACAGCATGCATTGGTTAGCATGTAGAAGGCCCCATGTTTGATCCCCAGCACTGAAAATGAAAAAAGAAAAAGAAATGACAGCATGTTTATGTTTTTGATGTGATTGATTCTCTAAGAAGAAAAACCTGCTGGGCATGGTGGCACATGCCTATTAATCCCAGTGGCTAGGGAGAGTGAGGCAGGAGGACTGCGAGTTCAAAGTCAGCCTCAACAACTTAGCAACTCAGCAAGTCTTGTCTCTAAATAACATATAAAGAAGGGCTGGGATTTGGCTCAGTGGTAAAATACCCCTGGGTTCAATCCCTGGTACCTAAAAAAAAAAAAAAAAAAAAAAAGTAGAAAAACCTGCTAATGTGCCAGAGAGAGGAAGAAGAGCTCCCTCTACAGCACTGTTCTTGAGTATGCAAGAGAGGAGGATATTTGTTGGCCAGCTTAAGATCCTACTTGAGATCTGTGAGGATGAGAAAAGGCAAGGGGAAGGCAAAGAAGTTGAGGAATATACAAGGAAATGACTGAAAGTGACCACCAATTGATTTGGAAGAAGAGAAAGAGGCTAAGAAAGACAGTGATGGAGACTGAAAAGGTGGTTAGGCTAAGTGGACAGAAGACTCATGTGAGGCTTGCTGGAGAACTGCTGGGAGGGAGGTAGAAAAAGGTTGTGAGCTATGGGACGTAAGATCAATAGAAAACAAGGTCAGTGAAGTGTTGATGATGCTAACAATGTGTACACAGGTGGCTGGGGATACAGTTAGTTGGCACAGTGCTTGCCTCACATGCATGAGGCCCTGGGTTCAATCCCCAGCACTACACATACAAAACAAAAATGTGTACACGTACTGCTCAGAGAGAGCAGAGGAGAAGCACTCAAACATCCAAGCAGCCAAAGAGTTGGAATTTTTGCTTTTTAATTGGGAACTGAACCTAGGGGTACTTTACCACTAAGCTATATCCTCTGTTCTTTTTTTTTTTTTTTTTTTTAAATTTTAAGATAGGGTCTCATTAAGTTGCTGGGCTGACCTCAAACTTGCAATCCTCTTGCCTTAGCCTTTGATTCACTGATATTACAGGCGTGCACCTCCACATCCAGCTCATTTCTGCTTATATTGAAGGGAAAGACAGGAAGGCTACCATCACAATTGCCAGCCAGGAAGGTGGTTCTGAAGGGCACAGAGGCATACCTGCAAAACTAAACTTGAATCCAATTGAGTCCTATGGTCTGCCCTGTCCAAAAAAGGAGCCATATGGCACTACTGAGCACATGAAATTTGGCAAGTACAACTGAGAATAAAATGTGTTATTATTTGTATTTTTTAGCTTTACAGTGCTAGGGATCAAACCCAGGGTCTCTCACATGCTAGGCAAGCACTCTATCACTTAACTATGCCCTCAGACCTGTACTATTTTTTTCACTTTAAGTACTCTGAACTTTAAATCAGATATTCTATTTCAGTTATTGGCACACTTTTCACTGTGCTTGGAACAGTTTGGCTACACAAAAGTACTTTTTCCAATACAAATATGAAACCTAAATACAGATTAAGTGCTTTTGAGGTGAAATGGCTAGAAAACGGCAGCGGGGCATGATGAGAGTCTACCAAATGCCACCAAGTGATGGGATAAGAATATATATAATCACCATTTCTGAAAGCTGCAGGGGAAGTACAGTTTCTGAGGAAGAGCCATGTTTAAAGTAAGAACGCGGGGCTGGGGATGTGGCTCAAACGGTAGCGCGCTCGCCTGGCATGCGTGTGGCCCGGGTTCGATCCTCAGCACCTCATACCAACAAAGATGTTGTGTCCGCTGAGAACTAAAAAATAAATATTAAAAATTCTCTCTCTCTCTCTCTCCTCTCTCTTTAAAAAAAAAAATAAAGTAAGAACGCATCAATAAAGAGGAGGGTATTCTGCTGATGACAGATGTGACAGAGAACACAGCAGAAGGGGCTTTGGAAGGTGACAAAGTATGAAAGAAGGAACAGATTTTTTTTGTGTTCAGTGTTATAAAATTTCAAGTTACTGGTGTGGATTTATTGTATCCATCTATCCATGTTAAGCACTTCTTTAAATCAGGAAACTCTTGCCCTTCAGTTTTGTTAGTATTCTTTGCATTACTTTGTAAATGATTCTCTTCCATTTCTCTAATCTCTCCTGTTGAAATCCCATTATTTGGAGGCTGGATCTCCTCAACTGGTTCTTTTCCTGCCTTTTTACTCCACTTTTCAGATTTCTTATCTGTAAACTCTTTTTTGAGTTTTCAATTTCTATTATCATATTTTAAATTTCATGACAAGCTTTTCTTGTTCTCTGAGAGGTCCTTTTCTATAAGATCATGTTTGTACAATTTTTCCTTTATCTTTTTGAAGATATCATTGATAGCTTTTTGTTCATTATAGTTTTATTCTCCTTGTCTAGCCTTAGCATCTTTCCAGTTACTTTTATGGGCACATTTATCAGGGTTTCTGTCTTCTAATGTTAGAGGAGCCCTCAGATACCTGGTTATGCTTGGTGGCATAATCATGACTAGCAGTGGTGGGGATAAGGAAGCTGGATGAAAGGGCTTGTCTACTATGAGGTTCACTGGAAGGTGGTCTAGCTCCTGTACTTAGGCAACCCCTAATGTTCTTATCATTAAAGCTTCCTGCTTGGGCCAGGTAGATTCTCCAGAGGAAAGCGGAGTTCTCTCATTTTTTCTCTACCAAATCAAGTTCAACTGCCAAGGCTAAAAGGGGAAACTGGACTGGGAAGTGTATGCATTCCACCCATGGTTGGGTAGTTATTTAATTGACTTCTAGTAAAATATCTGTGGCTCCACTGTGCTGGTTGATCCTAGTGAACCATCTGCAGAGTTTGCACCTCTAGATTTCTGATAGGATGAAGAAGGGACAATGTGCCCCACAGTGTGGATACAGAACAGTATTCTGGGCTCTAAGTATTTCTCAAAAACAGATTAAACAAAGATGTTCTTATCTTCCCCCAAGTAGGCTTACAATTTAGCTTTCTCACAGCTAAGGTTGAGATTACTTGCCTAGCTGCTTTCCAGCTTTAATGTTTTGTTGCTGTTGTAAGCGCTTCTGTTTTCCTCATCCTTCCACGCCTGTAATCTTTCTTTAGAAAATACCCAAGTTCAGGGCTGGGGCTGTAGCTCAGTGGTAGAGTGCCTGCCTAGCATCTGTGAGGCCCTGGGTTCGATTCTCAGCACTACATATACATAAATAAATAAAGGTCTACCAACAACTAAAACATATAAAAAAATACCCAAGTTCAATCAGACATTATTTCTCTCTCTCTCTCTCTCTAAATACACACACACACACACACACACACACACACACATACACACACATGATCGGTGTGATTCTATATCATGTACAACCAGAAGAATGAGAAATTATACATTTATATATGATGTGTCAAAGTACATTCTACTGTTATGTATAATTAATAAGAATAAAAAAACCCCAAGTTCTACAGATTTTGAGAGGAAAGAAGTTTAGATGTGCACGATCAATTAGGTATCTTAACTACAAGCTTTGCTTCATTAATAGGGTTATTTCATTGGGCCTGATTTATGCTTTAAAAAGGACCTTCTTTACAAAGTATTCATAATAGGTAAAGATAGAAACTTTGGTCATACAAAACACTGTGCATCTGAAAACCTTGGATGACCCTAGTTCCAGCAATTTAAGTTTGTGCTAAGCTTTAATCTTTTGATGTCGATGCTATCAGCTCAGCTAAGCCACAAAAACTCTGAAATGTGGTTGCTCATCTCCCATCACCAGAATGTTTAATAGCACAGCACATATCTTCCTGCCTATCCCACCAACTGAGAGGCTTACACAATACAAAACATGACCTGCTACTAAAAATGAGTCTGAATACACTGTGAAAACTGCTTGCCCTTTGCAACAACTCTTGTTGAATGGGGAGGAAAAAAGTATACAGTATGCATTAATTTAATACCCAGACAAGTCTGGAGAGTTAATTAAAAGCTACTTTAAAGTTTCTAGGATTAAACTTCAGTATAAAACTCCCATAACATTGTGCAACAGATAGGTAGAAACTAATACCCCACTGACTTAAAGATTCTTAATATCATATAGTCTGAGTTAGATAAGGTTCTACCGAATAATTCTATGGTCAAGTTGTTTGGAAGGAAAATTAAAAACACCATAGAGAAGAGAGATTAGGTTGCTAGCAGCACTGAATATGAGAGGCTAGATATTAATAGATTTAGAACTCAAGGCATCACTTGGCACTTCTGGGTCTACTCACCCATCTGTGGCAGGTTTTTTCCGGAGGATGCTTGGCCGAGGGGAGGAGCCCTGGGCTGGAGCATTGGTGCTAGCACCCTGGCTGTGGGTCTGCACCACTGTTGTTGCTGCTGGAGCAGCACTGAATGGACTGCTAATAGGGTTGGCTACAATTGTGGCTCCATCTGCCAATACCACTGCTGGAGGAAAGGGAGGTGGTAGAAAACAAAGAGGGAAACAAAAAACATTACTAAAATATCACATAAGACATCAATGAAAACAATAAGACTACAGGCATTAGGTATCCGTGTCATAATTGTTCCACTTTGAGAAGATGAGAGGGTCTGGGTGTGTAGCTCTGTGGTAGAGCTTTCACCTAGCATGCATGGGGCCTTGGGTTGATCCTTAGAAACATCAAAAATAAAATATAAAATAGAAGAACAAGGGATAGTGTACAATGTCCATCTGCCTAAGAGCAGAGAGCACAGTTGGGGAGGCTATGAAACTTACTCATGCAGATTAATATCATTATTTTCCTTTGCTCTATAATCAGTTAACTAAGTACACAGAGCATCTCACTCTACTATCTCAGTTCACATTTTTATTTACATAATCCTTGTCATCATTATTCCCATTATAAAAATGGGAGAACTGAGAGTCAAGAAAGATTCATAAATAGAAAACATGATCTGCTGGCTTGACAGTGTGCCTCAAAGTACCCTTCAAGAAATGCATGGATATAGTTTTTGAAAAATATGACTCCCTTTGACTCTTAAAAATGGTACTATCTTCCAGTCTGTCTTTTTGGAAGACAATTGACCAACAGATACTTTAACTACATACTTAAAGTTGTCACAAAATACTGGTTATCATGAGACCATCATCAGAAACTATACATGTTTGACAGTTTTTAAACATACAAAAATGGCAATTTCATAGAAGCCATCCTAATACAAGTTTCTTAGCAGGAGGTATAAAAGATGTAGACACATTATTCTTTCAGATGGGCCACTATGGACAAATTTCATCCCTATGACGATATGTTAATGATTAAGAATATAAGACTTTGATTAAATAGTTACATTTGAGATCTATGGGCAACTGAAATTCTGAGTTTCAAGCTGATCTTCTCATGTTATAGTTAACATAAAAAATAATCTTTATGATCAATACCTAGCCTAAGAAATACTCTAACTATGTAAGACCAACTGCCAATTAACACTGCATACCAAACAACTTAAAAAAAAAAAAAACCCACTCCTTTAACATTTCTTTTTAAGTACTGACAATATTAGCTGACACTAGTATGAGATTTTACAGCTTTATATACAGCTCTGAGGAATATCTTAAACTGAATGAGAACACAACTTACAAGGTAAAAGTTGCTTCCTCAACTAAGCTTTTTAGAGAAAGCTTCCTGCTATGTACAAATGCATACTGTGCATGTCATTTCTAATGTTACAATGACCCTGAAAGTCAAGCTCTAAGCAACTCATGTTATAAAGAAATTAAAGTGTAGAAAAATTACCTGAGACCACAAAGTCATCAAGTGGAAAAACTAGGATTAAAACCCAAATGTACTTCTCTTTTCCATATCAACTCTGATGCAAAAAGTTGATTTACCTGAAGTTTTCCCTTCAGGCTGTGGCTGCTGAGTACCCATTGGTGCAGGCTGAAGCCCTTGAGTGTTGATTGGGGCTGCTGAGTGGATTCCCTGGGTGCCAATTGGTGCTGGCTGTATCCCTGGTGTCCCAATGGGGGCTGGCTGGATACCCTGTGTACTGATGGGTGCTGGCTGGATCCCTTGGAGATGTCGAGCATGTGATGCATCCACTGTCATCAACTGCATGGGGTTTAAGTGGACAGTAGATGCTACACCAACTCCAGTCTGAGCTGTGATGGCAGAGTTTGGAGCCTGAGCTGAAACTAAAAATGATGCAAAAGGTGACTATAAGAAGGTTAGGATTGAACCAGGGGCACTTTTACCATTGAGCTACATCTTCAGTCCTTTTTTATTTTTTATGTTGAGATAGGGTCTCCCTAAGTTGCTGAAGCTGAGCTCAAACTTGCAATCCTCCTGCCTTAGCCTCTCTGGTTTCTGAAATTATAGGTATATGCCACCATGCCTAGCAGAATGTTAGCTTTGATCAGACACAGTCCATAAAATAAGAATTTTTTTACTATAGATATATAAGTGATTGATTTATAAAAACAATACTATTTTTTACACAAAACCATGTAATTTTCTATGTATAATACATAAAACTAGATTCTGGCAACTTTCATTTTTTTTAAAACTTTCTATAATCTATTATGATCTTTCTGTGAATTATAAGAAATAGGTTGTAAACAACATCAAAGTGCAGTAGTGCACATCTGTAATTCCAGCGACTAGGGAGGCTGAGGCAGGAGGATCACAAGTTCAAAGCCAGCCTCAGCAACTTAGTGAGACCCTGTTTCAAAATAAACCATTTTTTAAAAAAGGGCTGGGGATATGGTTCAGTGGTTAAGCACCCCTAGGTTCAATCCCTGATAACCCCCTGACCCCGCAAAAAATCAGCCATTCAATTCCAAATATTAGCTAGGTAACTGTGCTAAATAATATAAAACTTTTAAAATAAACCCATGGGTCCAAGGTCAAGAACTTTTGCTTCAAATATTAAGATCACAAACACTTCTGAAATACAATATTTAGAATTTCAAATAGCTTATGGAGAGAAAACAAGCAAGTGTCATTTTCCTACAATGCAAATCTCATCTACTATGTGTATTAAAACAGAACAAAAACATCCCTGAAAGCAAAAAAGAAGAGATTTCACACTATTCAAGGAGAGAAACAACTACAAAATGACAACTCTTTTCAGTCATCAGAACAACTGAGAGATTTCTGAATACATTCAATACCATAAAATGTTTGAAATTTTTGATCAGCATCATCCAATGGAAATATAGTCATGTAATTTTAAAATTTTCCAGTACCACATTAAAAGATAAAAACAGATCAAATTTTAATAAAGATAAATTTATTTAATCCAATGTATCCAAAATATTGTCATTTCAAATGTAATTACCATAAAGTCATACATATTTTATATATATATATATATATATATATATATATATATATATGTAATCTAAATATGTATTGAAATCCAGGGTATATTTTATTCTTAAAGCACATCTCAATTCAGACACTAAGTATTTATCAAAATACTTAATCTATATTTCTATTTTATAAAGTATATGATCAAAAAAGTAGTTTCACCTTGCTAAGTTGTTACAAACATATTTGAAATTCCTTTAATTGTAATTAAATTTTAAAATTTTAGTTTTTTATTTGTATTAGCCCCTTTTAAGTTCTCACGGCCATATGTGTCTTTGGTTGTTATATTGAACCATGGGGCATATCTATAATCTGGACAACAAGGTTTTTGAGGACCAATGTAAGCTATCTCACAGGAAAATATTATATAAACTTAAATTAGAAAAATACCCCACTATTTACAAATCAGGTTGGACTAAAATTTAAAACACAACAGGTATTTCACAAAACAAGAGAAAACCTCCCAAAATACAGCTTTTATACATTATAACTGTATTCTATTTTAAGGTGTAGCAAAAATTGTTAAAGTGATTACTTTCAGGGTGGGATAAAACTATGCAGATATCACTAATAAGTGAAATAACCCTTTCATAGATCACAAAGGTGGTGATCTATGCAACTTCATATTTTAGACTTCTCTGAATCTGGAAATAAAAGCTAGAATACAAATTCCATCTAGAAATACCCCCTAACCAATTTCTCTCTCACTGCTGGAAAAAATAAAAATGTGAAAAGTCATCTTAAAAGTAGGGCTCATACCTGGGTACTGTCGGATAGTGGATACAGAACTGGTGATTGGTGTGTAGGTATGTGCAGCCAGTGGGTATGCAGAGGGTGGATAAGTTGGCAAAAAGTACTGGAACTGAACAGGAACTGATGGTCTAGAGATACAGTACAGATCATATTAAACAAAACTGTTATTTTCTTCTTTACCTTTAAATTATTCTATCCCTCCCAATCCTGCTGACCCTCTTCCTTCCTAACCAGCTTCTTCCAAATTGTGGTTCCAAACTCCAAGATCAAGGGATATATACTAAGATAGTGTAAGCTTTTATAAAATACGTAGTTACTGTAAAGACCTACATCAATTAAATGTAAAAACACAGATAATATTTTATGAATGATTCTTGAGGATAACAATTACCAAAACTGCCTCACAAAAACTCAGTAATCACAATTCTTCCCTGCTTAATGCCACTTGAAAGATACTAAGCTCAGGGTTTTTTTTTTTTTTTTTTTGATGTTTGTTTTTTTTTTGAATATTTATTTTTTAGTTTTAGGTGGACACAACATCTTTATTTTATTTTTATGTGGTGCTGAGAATTGAACCCATTGCCTCACACATGCTAGGCGAGCATGCTACCACTTGAGTCACATCCCCAGCCCTTCTGGTAAAATTTAACACATATACATGAAACAGATAATCTTAACCTCATACAAACTGACCCAGAGACCAGAGAAAAAGAAATGAGATTTAACCTCCCCTGCTACCACTTGGCCCTGGGGATTAATGTCAGGGCCTTCCACATGCTATTCAAGTGCTTTACCACAGAATTCCATTCGCAGCGTTTTTTTATTTTATTTTGAGACAGGGTCTCACTAAGTTGCCCAGACTAGCCTCCAACTTGGCAATACTTCTGCCACAGTTTCCTAAGAGCTGAGAATATAGGTAATGCCATCACACGTAGTTCTAACTTTTTTTTTGAACTTAATATAGCCTTGACACTAAAATTTGACAGGGAGAGTACAAAAAATATTATAAATCAATTTCACTACTTACAATGATGCAAAAACTCTTAAATTAAACGGAATTAAGTACTATATAAAATTAAATACGCTGTGGTTAAATTAGGTTTATCACAGAAAATTGGAATTAGACATTTGGGTTTTCATTCATGCTTTCAATCTTAAAAATTCCAAAGAGAACAATCATTTGAAATAGTTGCAAAATATTTACAAAAAATATATGATAGCAGCTATACAAATTCATAACAGAAATGCAAAAGAAAATAGGATTTTTTTTTCAAATTAAAAATGGTATCTAACAAAATCTATAGTGAATTTTCAGGAGAATTTCCATTCAAGTTAGAAATAAGACAAGAAGGCTCACCATCTCACCTTCTCAGTTTATAAAATTTTTCTCATACTCTCCTTGTCAAATTTTAGTATCAAGGCTATATTAAAGTTCACTGTACTGGATGCTTCTAACCAATGTAACAAGATTTTAAAAAAAAATCTTCATAGAAAACTGGAAACAGATTGTCTTGGGTACCCACAAAAAAACTGCTCTTACTTGTAGATGAAATAAATATCTACTTAGAGGATCTAAAAGAATCTATAAACTTTTAGAACTAAAAGGAGTATGTAGCAAGGTGGATGAACACAAGATCAATGTATTAAAACATATGTAATCCTATAAACACTAAAAATAAAATAACAAGATGTAAAAATCATCCAGTTCTGAAATGACTATGTACACTCACCTTAGGAGAGGGAAACAACAAATACAGAATGTGGGAAGGAATGTAGTTAAACTGGAGGTATCAGCATACATTCAAATGGTTAAAAAAATGTTACTTCCTACTTTTGCCAACAATAGGGCCTAGAAGAAATATCAACCCTTAGGCAAAAACAGAGATGATGCCTGGATGTTGGTTTCAAAATGACAAAGGGCTCCTTTGAAAAAACAGTAGATTCCAGGACTCTGTAAGACTTGGAATAACTTGTAGTAGAAAATGAAGAAGAGCTAGACTGGAGACATGGTGAAACCTACCTAAGAAGTCTAAAGGGATCTCAAGGGCCAAACTGGAGATCATTTGAGCACCAATATAGATGATGGCAATGGATTATACTAATGAATAAAACAAATCCATAAGCCCACATTGATTTTAAAAAATAAAATACTCAAATAAATATAGTAGATAGAAACTTTCTTAATATGAAAATGCCAACTAATAAATACGGAAGAAATGATACTTTGAATAAGTATATTTTGCAACTATCATATTGATAATTAATTTGAGTAGGAATTATCAAGCCTAAAATTATTGGGTGAAAATTTCCTGGAGAACAGGAATATTTATGGTCTCAAAGTATTTTCATACAGATTATTTGTTTACAGTAGGAAAAAACAATGGTAAGTATCATCTTCATTGAGTTAATATAATCAATAATGGGACAAACAGCCTAAACTCTCGAATGATGTAATAATGGTGAGAACACATCTCTTAAGTGATAATTCTTCCAAAATAGGTATAACCTGAATCTAACCATGAAGAAACAATGTAACAAAACCAAATTGAAGGATATTTTAACAAAACAACTGGCTTATGTATAGTTTTAAAAACATGTCAATGTAGGAAGGAGAATAGAAAGCTAAAGAATTATTCCAGAAATCTGTAACTATGGTTAAAAAAGAGACTGTGTTGTTTTAGGAGTTATAAATGGAGGCACCTTGGATAAAGGGTCACAATCCTGCAAACCCTTACTCTCAGAATGACTCTAAATACACACACACACACACACACACACCCACCCATCAAACAAAGAATGGCTTAATAAAAATAACACATTTTCCTGTGAACACTGAAAAAGAAATTATACCATGTGTTATTTTCAGGGGAAAAATTTGAAAATATAAACATATGCCTTATTTTCTGGGACATTTTAGTGAAATATCAAAAACAATTAATGACACAATGGGGCAAGCTAACTGGCCCACTGCCTCCTACCTGTTGTCACTTCGGGTTTCCATAGCCACAGGATTTGGAGATGCCCGATGTCCTGAAATGGGTATCAGGCTACTCCTTTCTGCAGGGTAATCAGGCTGGATTCGAGGAGAAGTGTGTGTGATCTGCTGAGGTACCACCTTAGCTACAAATAGTAAAAGTCAATTATATTACTACCTATATACTCTTACTGGTATGCCAAAATATTTTTGCTAGCAGCAACCTTACAATGCAGTTATAAGGTGGGATGTTTAGTTTTAATCAAAATAAAAATTAAAGATGACTACAAGAGAGTCAAGTGAATTATTTTAATAATTCACTAATATATTCATACTATTATTTGTTAAAGAGGGTTAATAATTTAAAAAATTAGCAACCAGGTCTTCTTCTCTCAACCTGGCTTCTTTTTTTTTAAAAAAAAATTGGTACCAGGGATTGAATTCAAGGGTACTTAACAAACAACTGAGCCACATGCCCAGCTCTTTTTAAAAAATTTTAATTTTGAGACAGGGTCTCACTACACTGCTTACAGTCTTGCTCAAGTTGCTGAGGCTGATTTGGAACCTGTGATCCTCCTGCCTCAGTCACCTGAGCTGGTGGGATTATGGGTGTGCAACCAACTGGCTTCTTGGAGACCCCAATTTTTTTTTTTTTTGCAAAAAGTTTTTAAAGAAGTAAACTCTTTAAAAAAGAAAATCAATGAAATATTGAACACAAAAATGGCAAAGAACTTAAAATTCTACTTTGGAATCAGTCTTTTTTTCTCCTATGACCCAACACATTCCTTTAGTAACAATGGTTAAATTCAAGATTTAATATCACCTGGCAAAAACAAGTAAAATGTGGAAAACTCCACTTACGTGATTTTAATATATTCTGTAGAACCCTACCCTGGAAATTAATACTTTGTGGTTATATCAGGTTTCCCCTCTCAAATGAGAAATCTTTTTAGAGGAATTCTATTATGATGTAACAAATATTTGAATTACTATATAAAAGAGCAAAACTAGAACATAAAACTGATGAAACTTAAGAATATACATATTCACGTCCTCTGGTACTTTAGGTGAGTTTATTTCCAGCATAATCTCTTAGGAAAGCACAGGGACACTAGTAAGAACCAACTTCTTAAAAACAATTCTTCACATTGGGGGTGTCAAGAGGAAGCCGGACACCTCCAATTTTACTTTACCCAGACTAGTAAAGAAAGATACAATGTGAGAAAGACCAGCAGTGCAGCATTATCTCTGCTAAAGGCCTGACATGGTGTTCAGCACATATTTTAGGGCTGGCATGGCCTGCCTACCTAAAGAGGAGTGGAAATCTCTGGGTCTCTATCATTATTCCAGGAAAGTGTCTTCTAAGTTACCAAGGAGACCAGGAAGCTGTTGCCTATCTCATTTATATAGTAAGAAAGACCTAGCAAGAGGGGAAGTCATACCTCTATGTCAGATTACCAGACTTCTGACAGTTCAGTATGTCAGTGTGTCCTCTTCACAAAAAGCAAGTCTTCTAAAATCATATTATATTAAAAATAGGGAAGATGTCTCATATCTTTGGAACACACTCACTATTACTGAACCAAAACAGAGAAAACTCTGGCAACATGAGTCAGAGAGACAGCTACATTTTCTGCCTGCTAGGCCACAGCCTCTGCTTTGGATATGGTAGTAGAGACATATCAGCCTGTATGACAGGCGACAGACATTGGCAAAGTGTGGTCTGTGAGCCGATCCAGCTTGCTGTTTCTATGTGGTCTGTGAGCTAAGAATGGGTTTAGATTTTTAAACAGTTGAGGGGGAGGATATTTCATGACATGTGAAAGTAATACGAAATTCAAATTTCTCTGTCCATGAGTAAAGTCTTACTGGAATACAGTCAAACACTCATTTGTTTTTATATGGTCGTCCATGGCTGCTGTGACACAGACCTACATAGCCTACAAAGCCTAGAATATTTACCATCTGGTCTTAGAAAAGGTTTGATAATTCCTGCTCTTGATGACTCAAATTTAGTTGCCAGAATGTTTCAAAGACTTTTAAAATATTCATAGTATTCACATATTTAAAACAAGGAATAAACATGGTCTAAAATAAATTATAGGATGATCATGAAATATCATGGGTTAGTACTCAGATGACAACTGAGAGTGATCAATTTGAGGCTTAATGCTCTTCCCATAGTTGCATCACCCAAAGATTTTTTTCCTGAACAGTCTATGGAAGTGTACAGGTTTTTAAATTCAGATCTTGCTTTTTCTATTTTTCTTTTTTATGTCAAAGTTGACTTATTTCTATATGAAGTACATATAAGAGGTACAGTTTGATAAGAAAGGCATTCAAAACCAGTTAAAGTTAAAACTTTCAGTACTTGAAGATCACTATCCTCTTTTTTTCTCCTACCATCAATGCCAGATCTGTATGACAAATAATATTCTAAGTCAAATTCAGTGTTGCTTTTAAGATCAGAAATTAAAAACAATAACAAAAAATAATACTAGCCTTGGACATGAAGGCCTGGACAAAGGGGCTGAAAATTTCCTCATAGGCTTCTGTGTGAAGGTCACACAGCACTTACCGACTGGGATGTTTGAGGTGGTCACAGCAGTCGCGTGGGATGAATGGGAGGGCATTGTCATGGTAACAATTGTACTTGTGGGAGCTTGTGTGTGTGACACAGATCCTAAAATGAGGGAAAAAAGGAAACTCTTTAACAATGGCCTCTCTGCACATATTAGAGATTCTTAAAAACCTTGGAAAAGGTCTTGAAAAGTTGTGAGAATTTTTCTAGCCTGTTGTTTTCCTCTGAAGGTGACAAATGAAAAATTCAATCACCCCTTATGTCCCTTTTAACCCTGGCAGGAAGGAGAGCAGGACAACTGACTTACCGGCCGTGGTTGCTGAAGGAAGGGTGTTGGTTGCCAAAATAGGTGCTACTGTTGCTGCGGCCACCGGTGTGCCAGTACTGAAGATGGTTTTCTGTGGGGGGAACCCCGCAACACAGTTATAAACAAGAACATTTCCCATTCCATTCAGTCCAAAAGTAATCATTGCTCTCATACTGCCAGGTCCTCAGAAAGCTGTGCATGACTCTGGGTTTATCCCACAAAGTACACACGTGATTCTTCACCTCTGGTTTTACCTGAGCCATCGTATGAAGCTGCTGTTTTGGTGTCCCTAATGCAGGGTGAGATGGTAGTGTGATTCTTGTTGTCACATCCCGTGACTGAGCAGGACGCTGAATACTAATTGCTGCAGATGGTGGATGCTGGATAGACAAAGTGGGCCGACTGAAAAGACAGAAAAGATATTATGTGATTTATAACTAGTGCACAGACACAGTGCAGGCAGTCAAGGTCATTTACTATCTCGTACAGATTACAGTCACAAATTGTATCTTTTCATAGGTCTATGAAGTCCACAGTTAAACCAATATTTGGTCTTTAAGTCATACCAGTGAAGTAAATGGTCCACTGAGTTTCTCTCCTCAAACTGCCATAGTCTTATTTTGAAAGATATAAATATATACCACAGTTTGAGTAAATTAAGCCATAGTTATGAAGTAGTTAATCAACACTGCATACTATTTTATGAGTGTGGTACAGGGGAATCAAACCCAGGGCCTTGGTAGACAAGGGATCTATCACTGAGTTACACCCCAGCCTTATATAACAAACTTGAGTAAGCATTATTATAATGATTACACTTTACTCTGGAAAAATCTAAAGATATACAATAAGGTTCTCACATGAATTTCTGACAAGTGTTCCAAGGAAGATTACAGGCAATCACAATTAACAACATTTAAACCTGACTCCTGAAGCATTGTCCTTCCCCTTAAACTTGTATCATACTTTACCAGATGGAAGGACATTCTTAAAATGACATGAAGTTCCAGTTACAATTGACTAATGATTGAAAGGGATAACAACACAGACAGCATGCCAATTGGTTGATAGTAAGGTACAGAAATTGCAACAATGGCAAGAAAACTTGACAATATAACAACACTGTCGTCTCAAATCAGAGGGAAAAATGGACTATTTAATAAATGGTGTTGGGAAGACTATGAAGCCATTTGGAAATGATAAATTTGTATCCCTACCTCACAAGTATGCTAGGATGATTACTAAAAGAATTAAAGATTTAAGACAACTAAGAAATGTATATGAAGAAATGATGGGAGACTTCTTTAAAATCCCGGAGTGAGGGAAGCTTTCTATATGTTAAAAGCTTTCGGAGTTGAGGATGTGGCTCAGTAGTAGAGATCTTGCCTAGCATGCATGAGGTCCTGGATTCAATCTTTAACACTGGGAAGAAAACAAACACAAAAACTTACAAAGTCCAAAAGCTACAAAAGAAAATATTAATAAATCTGACTATGTGAACAAACAAGCAAACCTCCTATACATAGCAAAACACACTATTAAGCAAAGACAAAAGAGTAATCTTCCTAATAAACTATAAGGTCCTAGAAATCAACAAGAAAAAAAGGAAAAGAGAAGCAAAAGTATGAACAGCCAGTTCAAGAAAGAAAGAAAGAAAGCGTTCCTTAAGAAAACATCTTCATTCTCTCTCTTTTTTTTTTTTGAGACAAGGTCTCACTATTTGCCCAGGCTGGCCTTGAACTCCTGAGCTCAAGCAATCCTTCAGCCTCAGCCTCTCGTAGCTGGCACTACAAGTGTGTGCCACTGTGCCTAACTCACTTTCATTCTTAAAGAGAGAAATTCAAGGTAAAATACACTGAGATAGCATTGCTCACTGCTCACCTATTGGATTTTTTAAGAATGTAGAAGAAGGGTACACTGGTATAAACCCTAAGAAAGGCAATCAGATGGTAGATATCAAAATTACAATTGCATATACCCTCTGTTCACATGCATAATGAAACAACTATAAGGTTATTCACTGTGATATTATCTATGATAGTAAAGAACTGGAGACAACCTCAAATCCATTTATACAAGGGATCACTATGTTGCTACTAAAAAAGTGATGGCACCCTTCCAATATGTTATATGGAAAAAAAGTAAAAAGGAATATATGAATTAAACATTCTTCTGGGTAAATAAGATAAAAATAAGAACTGCATTTGAATCTGAATAGATTTGCATAAAGAGATACTAAGAGGATATTCAAAAAGCTATTAACAGGTTGCCTTAGAAAGGTAAAAGGCTCTCTCAGATCTTTGCTTCCAAGATGAAAAAAAGAAAAATGGAACAATGGTTGTGCCCAAAGGGCCACATCCACACAGAGCCTATGTGCCGCATGGGCAACTGCACCCAATGTGTACTCAAGGACAAAGTCTTCACAGCAAGGTAATTAGAAATCATTCTTGTAAAGTCTAGAAGCTCAGACACCCTTACCCCAATTTATACTTGCTAGTGCTGCTTAAGACTACTGAAGTCCATGGAAGAAGCAGAGTCCTTAAGGACTAAAGAAAAAACTGTCCTCTGGGTAAAAAAAAAATAAAATGGAAATTATACTAAAAGAAGGAAAAAAGCAAAGAAACAGGTTCTTGATAGATGGAGGACAGAGGAGAGAGTAACTCCTTACTACATGCCTTTTTATGCTTTTATATTTTGGAAAAATGTAAATGAGTGAAGGGGCTTGGGGTCGGGGGAAGTGGTAGTAATATGTGACTCAGCAGTAGAACACTCGCCTAACAGGCACAAGACCTGGGTTATATCCAGTTGTGCAAAAGCATAGCACACATCATTGGTGATGAAGCACACCTGTAATTCCAGAGATGCGGGAGACTGGGTAGGAGGAGAGCAGGTTTGAAGCTAGCCTCAGCCACTTAGTGAGACTCTGTCTCAAAACAAAACAAAATGGCTGGGGATGTAGCTCAGTAGCAAAGCACTCCTGGATTCAATCTCCAGTATTCAATCTCCAGCACACCAAAATATAAAATAAAACAAAATAAAAGATATAAGGCACATACAATTATGTACAATACATGATACTTGGAAATAACAACTATTAAAGATTTATGTGTTTGCTATACTTTTTATTGTTAGAGGACACTCCTACTAATTAAAACTGTTTACCGTAAAACTTGTCATTTTACATGGATAGCAGTCTCATACATCTAATGATTACTGTTTCTTAACTGTATCAAGAAGTGATGCTGAGTGAGTGACCAATCATCTAGGTTTATGTCAATATACTCTGATGTTCGTACAATGATGAAATTGTTTAACAATGAGTTTCTGAGAGCATTTCCTCATTATTAAGCAATGCATGACCATATCATTACAAACATTCAACAGCATATGCAAATATGAAAGAATAAGTTAGGAACCCTATATACTGATTTGGAGTCATCTCCAGAATGTACTGCTATATGGTAAGATTTTTGTATATAAGATGAAAAAAGCAAATAGTTACATTAATATCTTTAAGGAAATAAGGGTTTTTTTTTTGTTGTTGTTGTTTTAGTGCAAAGAAAAAGATACACAAATATAAATTCTAAAAAAGCAAGAAAAAAATGTGATATTAAGTTTCAATTGAAAATGCCACTCCAAAGAAAGAGCCTCAAAGCAATGACACCCAAGAAGCAATGAGTACTCCTAGCACCCAGAATTTGGGTTCCAACTACTATTCTTCACCCAAAGGAACCAAGAGCTTGTAGAAATGGCTGATTTCAAGACAAAAGAAGTACTCAAAAACTACTGAGTAATCAAAAAGGACATTCAGGCCAGCTCAGAGGGGTTACCACAGCCAAATTCAAGGAACTGTGAGAAAAAGAAAGAAACTCTTAAGACACACTGAATAAATGTAACATCCATGAGTTCATGGTGTGACAACCTCAAATACCACAAAATAAGGTTACACAGCTACAAAATGCTCCTTAATTCTGTTGGCTTAATCTTATATTTCTTCCAGTGATCAATTTTTTTTAAAACACCCTGAAAGGCAACCCAAGTTATAGAGACCCAATTTCGTCACCTGACATTTACAGAAAATTTCCAACTTGATTTCCAACAAGTGGACTTATGATCACCTTCTGATGTTCAGCTGAGTCCTTATCTGACTTAGAGTAAGGACAAGAGGACTATAGGCAGAGACTACTAGTTTGGTATTTTCTCCTCTCACAGAAAAAGAATTGAGTTTCCATTTTGACAAAATTAGGAGACACCTGAAATCTTAAACCTCAGAATGGACAGCAGAACTGGCAAAGGAAGTGAAAACTAAACAGGAATCCAGGAGCAAAGGAACAGAGAATTTCTAGAGTTATAATTTCAGGGATTAAAATCCATCAAAGTATAATTCTTTGAAGTAAGGAACATACTCTGACACAGGAAAACAAATTCTTTTGTTTGTACCGCTGGGAACAGAGCTGGTAGTGAAATAGAACATGGACCAATTCCAAGGGTTAAGAAGCAAAGAATATAAGGTTGAGCCAGGAATTGCATAGATAGATGAGTAAAACAGACAGTGTGCAATGAAACCCAGGAGAGAAGCTTTTCTGTTTTGAGTGGTCTATCTTCACTGGCAGGAGAGGTGCCCCCCAAAACAAACACAGGACATTAAGTCATTCAGGAACATTTCTCCTAACCCAGTATATAGCCCAGGCTACAGGAACCAATGACAAATAACTGATTCAAAATACACAAAATCTAATCAAAGACGAGAACTCAAAAGGGAACCAGGATAGTAACTTTTAAATAAGTGCTCTAAGAAAAAAAAAAAAGGCAGAAAGAAATGGGAAACATACTAGAAAGGATTTTACTAGGCAGATGAAAATTGTGCCAGGAATTTTAAAACTTAATGAAATAACTGTTTCTATGAAATGAAAATACAAAGATATAAAAGCACACTGGAAGTGATGACAAGACAACAAAAAGAGACAAAATAAATGAGTAGAGTTCAAAAGAAACAAGACGATTGTTCAGCCACTTAAAGAATGAAGGCAAAATTAAGAGTAAAATATAAGAGAGCAGGCTGAAAATGCAGAAAGGGAATCACTGGCACAATTTAAAGAGAAAAAGTAGTCTAAAAGGATTAGATAAGAAAGGCATACAAAAAGATTCCACATACCATAATTGTTCCTCTCCAATAGGTCAGAACAGAATGAATACATAAAACAATAATTCAAGGAAATTTTCTGTACAGTTTTATGTTACAGATTAAAAAGGCACATCATATTTCAAAACAAACCATACACAATAGTCACCACAAAACATATCTTAATTAAGTTGCTGAAACTCAAAAGATAAGGACTCTTGGGTAAGCAAACAGAAAGATCAAGGTCTTTTTTGGGGTTAGAAAATAGATCAGGTTGGCTGCAGACTTCTCAACAGCATTACCCTGCTCTAGGGGTTGGGAAAAAATACCTGTAAAGTACTCAAGGAAAGTACATAGAAACAACAAAAAAATTATACTAGTCAACTACCAGTTAAGTGTAAAGACATCTGGGAAATGATTCTGAGCATGTGAAAATTTAAACTATCAGTCCTTTAAGATAAGGTCATTTAGGGACTGGGGTATGTGTAGTTCTGTGATAGAGTGCATGCTTAGCATATACGAGACCATGAGTTTGATTCCTAGGAAACACACATACACACACACAAAAAAAGATCACTGCTTTTTGAAGAAAATAATAAAGAACATATATTATTTAACCAAGTGACAAATGAATAGAAAGAAAAAGCCAAAGAACTGGCATGCAGGATTGAATTACTTCACATTCAATAAAACTTACCTTAAATTTTTCTGGAATTTTACTTCTTTTAGAAGTAAAATAAACTACTTCTTTTTGTATACCTGGAACCAATGTCATTACATTGGTTTATTTGGCCTTTGAGAATTGGTAGAATTTTACTCAACCACCTGGGCCTATTGCTTTTCTGGGAGACAATACTTTGAATTCTTTGTTCTATTTCTTCCATAAAAATTGGTCTGTTTAAACTTGCTATCTACAGAATTCAGAGAACTAGATATTAGAAACTTATGATAATTACAGATATAAGTAGAAAAAAATCAAATAATCACTAGGGTTTGTCTGTGTAATTTACTAACACATCTCCTGTGCACACAGAGTTCCTATAGTATTTGTTGTCTAAGGGAATACTGAACACTCATTTGGCAAAATTCAAGGTCCACTTTTTATTGAAGCACGCAATACATGGGAGAAGATATTTTGATAACTCGTTTAAAACAAAAACAAAAAAACCCCAACCCTAACTGGACAATGGTACCTCTGGCCTACAGTCCCAAACTACTCAGGAGTCTAAGGCCAGAGGATCACCTGAGCCCAAATTTCAGACCAGCCTGGGCAACAAAGTGAAACCCCAGTTCAAAATAAATAATCCCCTAAAACTATTTTTAAATATACTTTTTTTTGGTAAATGGACACAATACCTTTATTTTATTTAATTTTTTTAACTCTTTTTGTGGTGCTGTGGATTGAACCCAGTGTTTCAAATGTGCTAAGCATGTACTCTACCACTGAACTGTAACTCCAGCCCTAAAACTAGTTTTTATTGATTTATCTACTCATATATTTTGAATTTCATGACATCATCTGAACATAGTAACTTTTAAAAAAGTATATGTGAATATAAAACTAAAATGAACAAGTAGTCTATTTTATGTTGGGCAGCTGTGTGTCTTTATAACTAAAACTGCATTTTTATGTACCACCAAATAAAGTAGCCCTTTTTTTGGAGGGAACTAATGATGAGGGAAGTTGAGAAACTTGCTTAATGTCAAACAGCTAGCAGGTGAGAGTGTTAAGGATTAAAGATAAACCCTAGGCATTATTCTTCATTTAAATGTTAACTTTCTTCAGATCCTCTGTGGGCAGATTCAAGTAACCCAAAGCTTTAATTTTGGCCCACATGCTGACTCCTTCTAAACTCTTTATGTTCAGCACAGACATTTCTTTAAGTACCTGTTGACAAAAGCCACTTGATTGTTCCACAAACTCAATATTCCCAGTAGAACGAAAAGCTTCTGTGACCATCTCTCATCAACCAGATTTTATCTCTGGATGGCTCTATAAATCTCTTAATAGCACTACCTTCCCCTTTCAAATACCCAACCTGTACCATCTGGACTTATAAATCATCTTTAGCAAAAAAGTTACATCCTATGTCCTCAACCTTTCTCTGAATATACCCTTCCCTTTCTGCCTGAAGGAACCTTGGTTCTCCCCTGAGACTACTCCTGCCTTTCAGCCCTCTCCAGAAGGAGCTGTTTCTCTCATATCCCTGCTTCCCATCTAGACCATCTCCCTGGATCATCTCTTTGAGATCTTTCCCTGAACTCCAAACTCATCTGTCAATATCTCCACTTGGGTATTTGGAAGTCATCACAACCTTAAAATGACACCAACTAAAGTCTGAAATTCATCTCCAAAACCATTCTTCCTCACTGTTCTCCATCTCAAATTAATGCACTTCTACTTTCTCAGGTGCAGAGGCCAACTAATACCAACATAATCTCCTCTTCTTGCACCCTCTCCCCATGTAATTCCTCAGAAATTCTTTTCACTTCCTCTTCTAGTATCAAACCATATCTACCTCCATAATCAACTCCAGTAGATTCTGCCTATATACCCTCCTGTATGATCTCTGCTTCCCAACTGTGCCACCTAACAGCCAAGGTGATCCAATTAAAACTTCAGATCATGACATGGATCTGCTAAGGATTCCTATCACACCCAGCAAAGTCTAGATTCCTAGAGTGTTCATAAGGTCCTCTGTGATTTAGAATTCATGCTACCTGCTAAACTAATCTCTTTCCCTCTTCCTGACAGAGGTCTCCTTGACTACTCTTCATATGTGGCAAACATTTATATCTTAGGGTCCTTTGCACTAACAATTCCTGCTGCCTAGATTACTATTTCATATAGCTATAACTATATAGCTCTTTCCATTACAGCTTTTCTGCTCAAATATATTCTTATCAACAAAGTCCTCCTTGACCACCTTGTATGAAATAATAAGCCTCCTATGCCACCTCCCTCCCACTCCAAATGCTCTCACCTCTTTTAATTGCTGAAAAAAAAATATTATTTGTTGTACCTCTAGGAACAGAATCTCTACAAGGACAAATTTCTTCACCTGTTAATTGTTTTATGTAGTTTTTTAATATAAAAAGCATTTAAGCCAGGCACAGTGGCACATGCCTGTAATTCCAGTTGCTCAGGAGGCTAAAGATGGAGGACTGCAAATTTAAAGCCAGCCTTAGTAAAAGTGAAGTGTTAAGTAACACAGTGAGACCCTGTCTCTAAACAGAATACAAAACAGGGCTGGGGATGTGGCTCAGTAGTTGAATGACCCCGAGTTCAATCCCCCATATTCCACCCCTCAAAAAAAAAAAAAAAAAAGCATCTGAAACATTTACTGAATAAAGGAAAAGGAAAGGAAGCAGCGAGGATACCAGGATGGCCCCATCTTCACACCCCTCAAGTATACCTCAGTGCTGAATCAGTTGCATGTGCTGCTGTTGTAGTGATGACAGGAGACTGAGCTCTGGTGGCTGAAACAGTTGCAACCACAGCAGGAGGGATAGTATTGGAGGTGGTAACAGGTGGACGAGACTATTAAGAGAAGAAGAAAAAAATACTTTATTTAAAACAAAAGGCAAAATAAAACATATTAAGTCAAACATTAAAAGTATAAAAATATAATTTGAAACGTGGCTGTTAGATGGCACAGCTGGGAAGCAGAGATCATACAGGAGGGTATATAGGCAGAATCTGGTAGAGTTGATTATGGAGATAGAATGACATGGTCTGATACTGGAAGAGGAAGTCAAAAGAATTTCTGAAGAATTACATGGGGGGCGGTGTGTGTGAGAAGAGGAGATTATGCTGGTATTAGCCTGTGCACCTATGCCCAAATGACAGTAAATTCTTACAGACCAACTAAAGAATTCTTTTTCAAGATAGATTATTATAAGAACAAGAGTCTTATTTTGGTTGGACAGCACATAAGTCCCTCCTTTCCAAATATGACTAGAGTCAAAATACTGCCTGACTCCTTACAAACTAGAATTTAACCCTTCATACCTGGAGTTCCTTACAGTCTATTGAGAGTCCTGGTATAGACATTTTTTACCACTGCTAAACCAAATGCCCTTCTCAGCTACTGTTAGCTTTCAGGTGAAGTTAGCATTCAAAAGGCAAACTCAGGTTAGAGCTCCAGCACTGCAAAACAACAGTAAACAGGGCCAGAGACGTGGCTCAGTGGCAGAGTGCTTGCCTAGCATGCAGGAGACCTTGAGTTTCACCCTAGCACTACAAAAACAAAAACAAAAAAACCAAATAGCAACAACAAAAAAACATAAACACAGGGTAACAGTATTCTGTGATGGCAAGTCAGGTGCTCAAAGAAACAAAAAAGTCTTGATGCTTAGATGTTTCTTGGATGTTTTCATACAGGTACACAGTCCTCTAACCTACCACCATCAATGTATAAAATCTTCATCTGATATAAGAGCCTCACACTGTGATTCACAGTCATTCTTCTACTCACCTGTCTTCTGATTCAGCCCTCAATATCTTGATCCTGATGTCAAACCCCCAAACTTTGCCCATTCTTTTTGGTATCAAAGATTGAACCCAGGGGTGTATAAGCACTGAGCCACAGCCACAGCCTTTTGTTATATTTTATAAAGAGACAGGGTCTTGCTGAGTTGCTTAGGGCCTTGCTAAGTTGCTTAGGGCCTTGCTAAGTTGCTGAGGCTGGCTCTGAACTTGTAATCCCCTGCCTCAGCCTCCTGAACAGCTGGGAGTACAGATGTGCTCCAAGGTGCCAACACTCTGCCCATTCTTTATCCTTGCTTTTCAAAAACCTCAGTCTTTTATTTGCTGCTCCTACTGTGTACAGCTGCATATCTCACACTAGGGCTACTGCTGCACTTCCTCAATAGTGAGTTCCTAGTCTTGGCTCTCATACTTCTCTAATTTTTCATATATTCTATAGGTACTCCTGAATGCCAATGCCCTCCAACTGTGTTTTGCTGGGAAGGTCTTTTGTTTCACTGTATTTCAGCACATAATCACTGCCACTACATTAATATATATTCATGAGTATTCCATGCACCTTAATCTTGCACCAAAGACAGTAAAGTAATAAATTATTTTTTAAGTAATACCAGCACTATTTAAAAAAAGAAGAAGCTTTACATAATGGTCACACCCCACTTTTTAAAAAATTGGCATAAAATCTGTGATGATTATATACAATGAAATACGTAGTTTGAAAGTTTTAGGTAAAACATATACTACTCACTGTCCTAATTGGGACTCTGCTCTATTATATAAACACAACTGTTTCACACACATTACCTCAATGATTTCTAAAAGCATTAGAATTTCCATCTCCTCTGTGTAATTCAGTTAAGATTAATCTTTCTGGGCTGGGGTTGTAGCTCAGTGGTAGAGCTCTTGCCTCACTTGTGTGAGGCACTGGGTTCAATCCTTAGCACTGTATAAAAATAAATTTCTTTAAAGAAGGCATTATGGGCTGGGGATGTGGCTCAAGTGGTGGCGTGCTTGCCTAGCATGTGTGAGGCACTGGGTTCGATTTTTCAGCAGCACATAAAAATGAAATAAAGATATTATGTCCACCTAAATAAAAACTAAGAAAATAAATATTTTAAAAAAGGTATTGTCTTAAAAAAAAACTAAAGAAAAAAATTAATCTTTCAAAGTCTTTTTTTTTTTTAAAGTTGTACATGGACATAATATTTTTATTTATTTATTTTTATCTGGTGCTGAGGATCGAACCCAGTAACTCACTAGTGATAAGCAAGCTCTCTACCTACCACTAAGCCACAATCCCAGCCTGAATTTTTTTTTTTTGGATTGGATATAACTGGTTACAAAAAAAATGGCTCTCACTGGGTGCAGCAGTGTATGCCTGTAATTCCAGTAGCTTGGGAGGCTGAGGCAGGAGGAGCACAAATTCAAAGCCAGCCTCAGCAAAAGTGAAGTGCTAAGCAACACAGTGAGACCCTGTCTCTAAAGAAAATACAAAATAGAGCTAGAGATGTAGCTCAGTGGTTGAGTGCCCCTGAGTTCAATCTCTGGTTACTCCCCTCACCCCCCGCGCAAGTGGCTTTCTACACAAAAATCCATGTTATATTCCCTTAGCATTCCCAATTTACAGATTTATCATCTACACTATACTTAGGTAGTTCTAAGGCCATAGATTTCCTTGAAAAGAAGTTGAAAGGCACAGGCTATCTTCTCGGAAAACCATGTTTAATGTATAAAAATGTGCATAAAGCCTTTAGAGGTTCACTGACCTCTAGCAAAATTAAAATCCCTTTCAGGTCTAGCTACCCTTCATTACACACTATCACCATTATTCTCTTTCTTGACATTGTTTCATTTCCCTCTTCATTTCTCTGAATCCTCCCTACTACTTTCATCCCAACAAAAGGCCTTCCTTTATTACCTCTGTTCTATATTCCAACAACTCACATGACACTGTATATCCTTCAAACTTCCCTAAGTTTGGGAAGTGACAAGGTAGCACTAATTTTTAAAAAACTAGGTTAAAAGTCAATGAAGTCGGGGCTGGGGATGTGGCTCAAGTGGTAGCGTGCTCGCCTAGCATGCGTGCGGCCTGGGTTCGATCCTTAGCACCATATACAAACAAAGATGTTGTGTCCACCGAAAACTAAAAAAAAATGAATATTAAAATTCTCTCTCTCTATTAAAAAAAAAAAAAGTCAATGAAGTCAAGGATTCTATCAGTGTCTGGCAGTGACTAACTTAGGCACTTAAATCTTAATCTTGCAGGATAAGAAGCCCTGGTCCTGACGTACCTGGATTGGTTGGTGAATGATGTGCTGTACTGCTGGCTGGGCTGCAGCAGCATTTGGCAACTGTGAAGTCGGCCTCAGGACTGTGGTTACTTTAGAACTGGACATTACAGCTGCAGCAGCTGCACCTGAAAAAAAAATTCATTAGTATTTAAATAGATCTAATTATATCCCCTAGGAAAATGACTTCTAAAACTCAAATAATGTTGGTATTTAGATGAAGTATGCTCTACATACTTCCCATTCATCTTAAAGAAAATTAAGAAAAGGCCAGGCACAGTGCCTATGGTCCCAGCTACTCAGGAACCTGAGGCAGGAGGATCATTTGAGCCCAGCAGTTCCAAGCTGGCCTGAGCAACACAGCAAGACATATAGTTTCAAAAATAACGAAAGAAAATTAAGAGGTTGTGGCTCAGAGGAAGAGTGCTCACCTAGCATGTGTGACACACTGGGTTTGATCCCCAGGATCACATAAAAACAAAATAAAGGTATTAAAAAGAAAGAAAGAAAGAAAATTAAGAAAAGCTGTACTCAAGGGTTGAGATTTGTTTTGGTGGTAATTATAGGCAGATAGGGTGTGGCTGGAGGAGGTGGGTCACTGGGGGCATGCCTTCAGGGTACATATTTTGACCCTGGTCTGCTATGTCTCTCTGCTTCCTTGTGCCATGTCCTCAACTGCTTTCCCCAACCACACTCTTTCACTGCCTCACTAAGGGCCCAGAGCAATGGAGCTCGCTGTCTATGGGCTGATACCTCTGAAAGCTTGATAGCCAAATAAACTTCCTCCTCTTAAATTGTTGTCAGGTCTTTTGGTTACAGCAATGAAAAAGCAGACTAAAATAAGATTTAATAAGATAACACATATTGTTACTTCAAGGATATTCTTAAATGAAACTAGCTAGTGTCTTGTTAATTCCAAGTACAAAACAAAATGAATAGCACAGTGTGGTGCTGCTGTATACTTTCTGGCTAACACTGGAACACTTTAACCATCAGACAGTGACACTTCACTTACCCACCACTGCCTTTGTTCCATTAGTGCAGTTATCAACACTGTGAAAAAGGCAGAATATCTTAATGTGTTCGTGAAAATAGTTCTCACCCTGTAGCCTCTTAAAGGGCCTGTGAATATCACATGTTGGCAATCACTTGAGTTATGGTATGACTAAGCAAACCTGGTTTTTAATTTATCAGTCTGATTACAAGTTCAAAGCCAGCAACATCAAGGTGCTAAGCAACTCACTTGAGACCCTGTCTCTAAATAAAATACAAAAAAGGGCTAGGGCTAGGGATGTGGCTCAGTAGTTGGGTGCCCCCTGAGTTCAATCCATGGTACCCAAAAAAGAAAGAAAAAAAAAATTGAGTGACCATTAACAGTATACTTTGAAAGAATTCAGTATTGGCCTGGAATGTAACTCAGTGGTACAGTGTTTGCCTAGCATGGGCAAGGACCTGAGTTTGATTTCTAGCTCAATATACACACACACAACAAAAAGAGGGGGAAAAAAAATAAAGAAATTTAATATTAATACTAGTGACTTATTTATGAAAAATGAATATCATGTTCAGACTACGATAGCCTTCTGAGTTCCTCAGAGTAAAGAACAATTTTTAGACAATTAAAAATTCACACTAATTTTACACATACAGTTGTTCTAACCCAACTCTAAGAAGCACATCTTAGACCTCATTAAAAATGTATATTGCCTTAAGTTTACCTCTACTGTCCTGCAACTTAATATGCTGATTATGAATACATTTTTTGTAAGTATATCTTCAACCAAATGTGTATGTGCATTTCCAGAGTTTGAACAAAACATGCAGTCTTTACCTCGAGGTAAATGAGAAGCGCCAATGTGAAGAGGGGGGCCAGGAGCGTTGCTGCGGATAATGGACATCTGTACATTTGTGGTCATGATGTGATGCAGATTACTGGGATGTCCCTGAAAGAAATGGGATATAATATCATTTTCATGTACTTGGTCTTACCTATTGTCTCTAGAAGTCAGTTGCCTCCAAATGTGGGTCAGGTTGTTCTTTTAGATAGTGGGTACCCCGAGGGAGGGCTGAGGACATTTAGCTTTATCTGTTTTAAGCACTGTACTGCATAATGATCTATGCCAACAGTCATGCCACAAGTGACTCTGAGGCACCTTCAATTGTTTCAGGCCAGCTGGTTGCTAGACTCCAGTAACACATGACATATTCTACTGTCTCCTTTTCATCTGCAATATTAGCCTTTCATACTGGCTTTCTCTTTCTTGGCCAAAGGTTTACTTTGTGTATTCTCACTGTTTGCATGATTCTCTTTCCCTCATTCCTTATGCTATTGAGAATTTCCAAGTAAATGTCAGTTAGTACCCAACAGGTACTCCTCTACCCATTTTTGGCTCACCCCTCAAATGTCCCAACTTCTGATATCAGTGCTTCTCAGATGGCAATTCTTAAGACTTCTGGGAATACTTAGCAATATGACAAAAGTACAGCATCACAGGGAATTGTTTTGGAGTATTAATTTTTCTTGAAACTATGAAAGGGAAGAATCCTGGGAATTAGTTTTTTTCATAGGTAGATAATTTAAAATATTTAATAAGTCAAATATATATAAAGGGATAAGACTGCAACTTTTTAATAATTTGAAGAAAAACCAGGTAACTTCAATATAAATGTTCATAGCTGGAGGGCTACCTGAGCAAACCTACCAGTATCTCAAGAGATACATATTTGCGCTCCTGAGAAAAACCTAGAGAAGCACTGCCCAACACTGTTGCTGTAAGGTGGTTTCCAATCCTTCAGAGCTATCTCTCTATAGCAAGGACAACTGGACTCTGACCCTCAAGGACATGGACCATCCAAATTGGATTTGTATCTCACTGGGGCAGTGCCTAGCATATAGCAGCAGATGCTCAATAAATATGGGTTACACCACCACTACACACCCTGGCCTCTACTCCTATCCCTTCTCTCAAATCTACTATCTTCCCATTTGTAGATATCAGTGACTATTTAGTTTTTTATTTAGGATAGTGCCTAATGTACTGCTGGCATTCAATATATAATGATCAACAGTTTGGAATCTTAGTTTGAAAATCAGCAAATTAAGAGGAAAAAAACCTGTTGTCCACTGATTGTTGCCACAGGAATGGCTGAAGCTTGAGGGATGCTACTCTCCATGGTAACGGTAACCTGCCCTGGAACCTTGGGGGGAAGTGACAAGGTAGAAGGTGGAGCAGGAGCAATGGGACGGCTAGGCATGGTGGGCTTCGGGGGCGGCTGCAAACAGAAAACCACACGAAATATATCAATAGCCTTGTTCTAGTGATGCATTTTACTCTATAGTTAAAAGTACACAAATCAAACCCAGCGAGTGCCAGGAAAGATGCCATAAGCCTTATATGCTTTATCTGTCAGCATCACAGCTGTTCCACTGAAGTGCTAGCACTTTCATTTCAGAGAGGAGGAAATGTACAAAGCAAGGCTAAGTGACTTGCTCAGCATCACACAGACAGTAAAAAGTAGAACTGGGAATAAAGCCAGATCTATATGGCACACAGCCCATGCCCTTTCTTCTACACAGCACTGCCTCCCAAGTTTGGGCAAAAGTAAACAAAACTCTCAGTAACTAAAACATAATCGCAAGGAAATATACAAGGCAATATGCTAAAATACCTCCAAATTAGCCAGCTATTAAAATAAATCTTGGAGAAGAGTACTACCCCAAGATAAAAACTAACTAGCAAGCCCATAAATTAACATCAATGTCAAAATGAATAACAAAAAAGATCCTGTGATTCCAACTGCCCATGCCTAGGTACTGCAGGCAGTGACTCTGAGTTACAAAGAGCTGAAATGGTAGGACAATGGAAAAAACACCAAAGCATGATTCTACAAAACAGTCCAAGATTTTGTTAAAAATATTTGCCACTATTAGATGTGGTTCAATGTGAAATATTAAAGCTCTCCATTACCTTCATAAGTCCCTCCGAAAAAGGGAGTGGCACTGCTGGCGTCAGGTGTGCTGGCGGGGCTGTCACTGCAACAGGTGTGGCTGATGCGACAGCATGGTGTGTAGACAACATCTGCACCTGTGGATACGGCCTTACCACAACAGGCTCTTGCTTTTCTTCCCGGGACTGGAGGGAGCTGCTGGAACCCATGTGTTCCCTGGCACTGACTTCAGCATCTCGACCTGATTCATCATTGACTAGGAAAGACATGAAGGCGAGAAAGTACGTCACAATTTTTCAACATTAACTAACACAGCAGAATGGATACAGTGGCACTTGCAGTTAAATTTCAGGGTTAACAAGGTGATCACATTCTTGGGGGCTTTCTTAAAAAGAAGGATTTGGGTGCTGGATTGTCTTGATAGACATGAGACCCAAGAGTCACAAGTGTGAAACATAACATTTATTCTGGATATTATGGTTTTCTCAAACTTACAAAGGGTTTGACAACCATTTAAAATAAGCTCAAATAGTTGAAAGTGCATTACAAGATATAAGACAATTTCATTTAAAATGCCTCAAAAAAAAAAAAAACAAAGCAAAACAAAACAAACAAACAAAAAACCCTTACATTAAAAAGATATGTTTAGGGGCTGGGGTTGTAGTTCAGTGATAGAGAGCTTGCCTGGCATGTGTGAGGCACTGGGGTTTAATTCCCAACATATCACATTAAAAGCTAAATAAATAAAACAAAGAATATATATTTAAAAAAAAAGAGGGGTTGGGGGTATAGCTCAGTTGGTAGAGTGTTTGTCTTACAAGCACAAGACTCTGGGTTCAATCCCCAGGACGAGAGAGAGAGAGAGAGAGAGAGAGAGAGAGAGAGAGAGAGAGAGAGAGAGAGAGAGAGAGAGATAGATATTAATACAATTCCTAATTCTAAGAACATGATTTTTCAAGATTGGAGGACAGGGATCAGGGATGCTGGAGATACTTTTCACTGAAACTTCTTTAACTTCTGGAATTTTAGATTACCAGAACACATGACCTATTTAAAAATTAAGATAATCAAGGAATACTAGAGTAATAAAGGAGAAAGTTTGTAGAAATACTAACTTACACTTGTTTATCATTTTTTCTAAAATAATACTAATAGCTTTATTTTTCTGAACACAGAGAAAATATTTACTTATGTGGAAAGTTTAAATTATTTGGAAATCTATAAAGAAAGTAAAGGTGTCCCAAAATCTATAACCCAAAGGCACCAATAGTTAAAACTTTCAGACACTTCTCACCAGTTTTTAATTTGGAGTAGATTTTATTTAACCATTTTCCATTGACGTGTAACTGTCTTAAAGATAAGTGCACAAATGTTAACTGTGCAGCTCAATGGACTTTCACAAATAAGAATACACCTGAATCACCAGTTCGCAGCTCAAGAAACAAAACATTTATGGCCCCTGGATATCCTCCTATCCATTCTGCTCCACTGCAGTCCTATCCCTCCCAAAGATACCCACTCTCCTAAACATTTAACACCAGGTTGTTAACAAATTTGCCCTGTTGTGTCATGCTTCTTTCACTTGTAGATATGATGATCCACATTACTATACAGAGCTGTAGATTTTTCATTCTCAAACCTGTGTAGTATACCAATGTGTGAACAAAGCACAAATTATCCATTTTACTGTTAAGAGGCATTTAAGTAGTTTTGTTTTTTTATCAAAATATTATGAATAACTACTAATATTCTTTTCTCCCGCCAGAACTGGGAATTGAATCCAGAAGTGTTAAGCCACTGAGCTACATCTCCAACCCTTTTATTTTACTTTAAGTAAAATACCTGACCTTGAACTTATAATCCTCCTGCCTCAAGCTCCCCAGTAGTTGGGATTATAGATGTGTGCCACTGTGTGTGGCTGTTAGTGCTAGTTATGTCTTTTGGTGAACATAAATATCATTTCTATTGGATAAATACCTGAAAGTTGAAATGCTGAGTAATATACAATATGTACATATTGCATTTAAAGGTTCTCTGGAATTCTACCGCCCGGATAATAAAAAAACAGTTTTTTAAAACCACTATGTTACTTTAGGTTATTTCTAAATTTTCCTCATCAAGTGGTTTCTTTAGAAAAAAAATTATAGAAGTGATGAGTGAAAAAACTGATGCATATTTCTAGATTGCTATATACTGACTTTTCTCTCAGGTCATTCAGAATTCTTAGAATTCTGATTTATAAAACCACTTGACTGAATTCTAATTTACATACAATAAAATGGCTACTCTAAAGAATGATTTCCCCATCTCCTATGATACTAGGGAATAAACACAGGGCCTTTGTGTGCATGCTTAGGCAGGCATTCTACTACTGACTTATATTCCCAACCCTTTAAAAAATTTTATCTTGAGACGGTCTTGCTAAGTAGTCTAGTTCGCCCTGAACTTGCCATACTTTGGCTCTAGCCTCCACCGTGGCTGGGAGGCATAAGCATCACACCCAACTCTTCAATGATTTTTAAAGAAATAGCCTCAGCAACTCCTGGAAGAAAGGTAGGGACAAATGTTAAGTACTTGTTTAGCTTTCTAAGAAACTGCCAAAATACTTTTGAAAGCAGCTGCATCATTTTATGTGGAGTTTCAGTTGCTTCTTATCCTCACCAATGCTTGATATATAGCCATCTCAATGCTGCATAGTATGCCAATGTGTGAACAAGGCACAAATTATCCATTCAGCCTTAGTATCTCCACGATGACTGGCAATGCTGCACATCTTTTTAGGTGATCACAGGACATTCAGATGTATCTTTTAGTGTTGTTGTTGTTGCTTACAGCCTCCATAAGTTGCTGAGGCTGGCTTTGAACTCATGATCCTCCTGCTCAGCCCCTCTCAATGCTGGGATTACAGGCATGTGCCACATACCCAGCCTCAGATATATCTTCTTTTGTGAAGTATGTGCTCATCTTTTAATCAATTTTTTAGTCATCATTTTTAGTCAATCAAATTTACTTACATATAAAATTCACTAATTGTGTTTAATTAAATTTTTTCAAAAGCATACAGTGATGAAACCACAACACAATCAAGATATGCAACATTTTTCATTACTCTGACAAGTTCAATCATGCCTCTTTGTTCTCATTTCCCTCCCCTCCCATCAAACAGTGATCTCCTTTGTCATTACAACTTTGTCTTTTCTAGATTTTTCTACAAACAGACAATATGTGGTTCTTTTGAGTCTGGCTTCTTTTCCTTAGTACAATGTTTTGTACTACAACAGGGAGGTCCCTCTGTGTTGGTGAGTGTACGGGTAGCCTGCTTGATCTTTTTAATTGCTGAATAGTATTCCATTATATGGTTATCCAGTCAGTCGTTGATAAACACTGGGTTTTCCCAAGTGACTGCTTGGTACAAATAAAAGTTTCTATGAACAGTCAAGTGTATAAAGTATAAACATATTTTTCATTTACCTTAGGTAAACACATAGTAAGTATGATTGTTTGGTTGTTTATAAAATATATGTTTAATCTGATAAGACACTAAGTTGTTTCCCAAAGTGGCTAGTCCATTTTGCATTCCTGTCAATATATGAGTTCCTTTTGTTCCACATCCATACCAATATTTGGTATTGTTGTTTTTTTTAGCTTTAGTCATACTATTGGATGTGTAGTAGTTTCTCAATGTGGGTTTAATTTGCATTGCCCTAAGGATGAATAATTTGAGCAGCTATTCACATGCTTCTTCAACATTTATAGATTTTTTTTTAAATTTTTTATTTTTTTTATTGGTTGTTCACAACATTACCAAGCTCTTGACATATCATATTTCATACATTAGATTGAAGTGGGTTATGAACTCCCAATTTTACCCCAAATGCAGATTGCAGAATCACATCGGTTAGACATCCACAATTTTACATAATGCCCAATTAGTAATTGTTGTATTCTGCTACCTTTCCTATCCCCTACTATCCCCCCTCCCCTTCCCTTATAGATTTTTTTTTAAAAATAATTTTTTAGTTGTAGATGAATACCTTTATTATTAGTTTTTTAAATGTGAGGAGTAAACCCAGTTTCTTTCACATGAGAGATGAGCACTCTATACCACTGAGCTACAACTCCAGCCCCATTCATAGATATTTTTTAGTGAAGTATCTATTCAAATAATCTGCTCCCTTAAAAAAAAATTAAGGCTATCTTTTTAATATTGAGTTACAGGAGTTCTTTATATATTCAGAATAAAAATCCTTTATAGAAAAAGTAATAAAAATTATGGCATTTGACAGTAAATGGATGGAACTGGAGAATATCATGCTAAGTGAAATAAGCCAATCCCCAAAAACCAAAGGCTAATGTTTTCTCTGATATATGGATGCTAACTCACAATTAGGGGCGGAGGGTTAAGAATAGAAGAGCAGCAGAGCACTCGACTAGAGCGTGCGAGGCCCTGGGTTCAATCTTCAGCACCACATAAAATAAATAAATAAAATAAAGGTATTCAGTCCAACTACAACTAAAAACTATATATTAAAAAAAAAAAGAATAGAAGTACTTTGGATTGGACAAAAGGAATTAAAGAAAAGGAGAGGGAATGGGAATAGGAAAGATAATAGAATGAATCGGATATTATCATCTTATGTGCATATATGATTACACAACCAATGCAATTCTACATCATGTACAACCAGAAGAATAAGTTACACTCCAGAAGAATAAGTTATACATAGGTATACTATGTCAAAATACATTCTACTAAAAAAATAAGAACAAAAAAAAAAAGCATATGAACAAGTACAAAAGTAAAGAATGAATTGTTCTCCAGCTCTTAAAAAGAAAAAAAAAAAGAACCGTTATAGATGTATTTATTGAAAATATCCTCTCTCTGGCACACCTTCTGGTTTTCTTAATGGTATCTTTTGAAGAGCAATCATTTTTAAATTTGTATGAACTGCTTCTCTTTGCATGTGACCTGAGCAAGTTTTGTTTACCCTGAAGATGTAAACAGTTTCTCCTCTATTTTCAAAATTCTACATTTAGATCAATGATGTATTTTGAGTTAATTTTTGTATGTGAAGAAAGTATGGATCCAGATTCATTTTTACCGCTCAAATGGATATTCCAGAATTTCCACATTACTTTGAAGAGTCTATCATTTTCCTATCAAATTACTTAGAAACCTTTGCAAAAATCAATTGATCATCCCAGGTGCTGTGGTGCATGCCTGTAATCCCAGCAGCTAGAGAGGCTGAGGCAGGAGGACTGCACGTTCAAAGCCAGCCTCAGCAAAACTGAGGCACTAAGCAACTCAGTGAGACTTTGCCTCTAAATAAAATACAAAACAGGGCTAGGGATGTGGCTCAGTGGTCGAATGCAGTTCAATCCCCAGTATCAAAATAAATAAATAAATAAATAAATAAATAAATAAAATAAGATAAGTAAAATTTTTAAAAAATCAATTATCACACGTCTAGGTCCATTTCTAGATCCTCCACTTTATTTTACAAATCTATAATTTGTCTCTTTATGCCAATACCACATTTTCTTCTCTGTTTGGGGGCGGTACTGAGGATTGAACACAGAGCTTTCTGCATACTAGGCAAGCACCGTCCCACTGAGTTACATCCCCACTCCTTTAAAAATTTTTGTTTTCAAATAGGGTCACACAAAGTAGCCCAGATTGGCCTTTAACCTGTGATCCTCCTTCCTCAGCCTCCAGAGTAGCTGGGATTAAAGATGTGCATGATTGGGCAAAACTTCATTATATTGATTAGTGTATTTTTGTAGCAAGTTTTGAAATAAGGCAACAGTGTCCTCCAACTTTTTTTTGCGGGGGGGGGGGGTCAAAACTGCTTTAGCTATTCTAAGTTCTTTGGATTTCCACATAATTTTAAAATTATGTTGTTAAATTTTACAAAAAAAAGCCTGATGAGATTTTAATTAGGATGTCTTTGAATGGACCAATATCCTAAAATATTGGGTTTTTCCACTCATGAATATGATAGATTTTTTTTTTTCATTTACCTAATTCTTTAATTTCTCTCAGTAAAGCTTTAGTCTCCTAACCCTGGAAGACTAGGTCTTAATTTTGTTAAGTTTATTCCTCCGTAATTTTTTTTCACATGCCACTGTAAATGATGTTTTAAAAGTTTCTTTTCTATTGCAATGTCCAGACATAATTCATTTTTGTGCACTGATCTTGTATTCTACAACTTTACCTATTTCACTTATTAGTTGAAACACTTTTAAAAGATTCTTTTGGATTTCTGCATATAGTATCATGTTGTTTATTAATAAGGACAGTTTTACTTCTTTCCATTTTCTACTGATTTTTTTAAATCATATTTTGTTTGTTTTATTTTTTTCAGTTTTTTTTTATTAGCTACACATGACATTACAATGATCTTGGCAATTCATACATTTGAATCAATTGGGGTATAAATTCTCATTTTTCTGATTGTACAGATTGCAGAATCACACTGGTCATAGTCGCCTATATACATACAGCAATCATAATGTCTATTCTTTCCTTTTTTTCCCAAATTGTCCCTAAATAAAATTAAGAAAAAGAATAATTCCACACCATTTCCCATAATCTGTTTGTCCAAGAAGACCAATTTTTAACAACTTCATTAAAATAGAATGCATTGATCATTTCCTATTAGATTCTTTTGGGGTTCATTTATCATTTCCTTCCAGATATTTGGATTTATTTCAGTTTATTTCTATTAGGAAAAAAAAATCTTGAAGCATTAGTTATGTATATTTCTTAACTTTGAATATATACTTCATTCAGATCCTGACATGCTCAGAACTTCAAATTGTCTCTTGTGACACAAGCCATAGGAAACAGAGACATCTAACTACTAAGAGAAATTTTCTATTTTATTTCTTTAAAACCATTGAAAGAATATACATATAAGCACCCTTGAGAAGTAAAATTTCAGACACTTTTGTTCTAATAATTTGTTTGTCAGCAAACTTGAGAACAATAATCGCTAAGTAATACCTTTTTAAGTGAGCAGTATAATTCCTTGCAAGGAAAAGACGTTAAAAACTGTTCTGCTTAACTGTGCTCCTTTCAATTATCCTATTGTGAATTTATGCCACAGACAAAATATTATCAAAAATATTTGTTAAGGAATAAAAAACTTTAGGAGGTTTTATGAGAAGTCATTGACCATAACTTTGTGCCCTCCACTATAGCAAGTACAGCATATGCAAAGATGTAAGAGAAACAGATGGCCTTGGCTCTCCTTTGAGCTTCACTCTAGGGGAGGTCACAACCTGATTGCTGTGGAAGATAGGACATCTAAATGACATCTAAGATGAAACCTTAAGGAAGAACAAGGATTAACCAAATAACTGTGTATGGAAAGAAAGGTTTTAGGTTTGTGGCTTAGGAAAAGAATGTGCAAAGTTCCAAGGTCATGAAAACTAAGAACCTGAAATTATTCATTGAGAAAACATGAGCAGATCCCATCCAGCAAGAGGCAGAACTCAGCTTAAAGTAATTTTGAGACTAAAAAGAACTAAAATAAATTTGTAACAAAAGATGGAGTTGGCAGGATGGCAGTAAAGCAATTTGAAATGAGACTGAACATTAGACAAGGGTCAAGGCTCACAGGTAAGAGACAATGACAGAGCAATTAAAGATGCCTCAGATCCTCATTTGAGCAATGAGTCAACAATGATACAATTTACCATAAGGAATAGAACCACTGGGTGGTAAAGAAGAAAATAGTAGAAAAAGTAATATATTTCACTTTGCAATATCATGTTTTTCCTTAATATACAGAAAAAAAATGGTATTTGAAGGAATTCCTTAACTTCAGCAATGTTGAATGGACTGGATAATTCTTTGAGTGGGGAAGAGATTGTCCAGTGCATTTTAATATATTCAGCAACATCCCTGGCCTCTAACCTAACAAATGCTGAAAGCACCACCTAGTTGTGATGACCAAAAATGTCTCCAGCCAAATATTCTCTTCATGGCAAAATCAACCCCCACTGACAACCACTCATCTATACCACTCAAAGAATACACTAACTAACCATATTGCTTATATTTGTGTGTGTGTATATATATATATATTATATATATTCTTCTTTTTTCTATTTAGCTAGTTCCTAAGAGGTGGCCTATCTTTACACATTGTTGTGCTCCCTTTATGCACTACTATACATATGGGTGTTAATAAGATGAGACTATATCCATGCATTAAAAAATAGTTCTTATAGGCATGCTTTACTATAACTCACATGAATACTCAGTACGTGTGAATGAAATGGCTAAAAGAGTAATAAAAAATTTCGTATTTCAATCACTACAGTAACATACCCTTTCTTTAAATTCAATAACCTAGTATTTAAATCCTAGAAGGAATCTGCTAATTTTTAAGTTACAAAACTGGCATTAGTCTTGAAATAGGAAGCAATATAGAAGAATAGTACACATCTCACCTGTAGCTGCTGGGTTTATCAATCCTGCAGAACCACTGTTTGCAATCTGTGAAGGTGCCTGGCTCAGTCCAGTGGAAGGGGTTCCCAACCGAGGAAACTGTTGAGAACTCATTTCCACCTGCAAGTACATAGTCATATAAGTTGTTACAAGATTCTGAGATTAAAGTTAATAATGGCTTTAATCTTTGGTATCCATAATGTTTCCGTGGAAAAGCAAATGCAGAATCATTTATCTAGAACAATAATCAATGATAATATGAATGCAGACATTAGCTAAATTATCAAAGTTTTTTAATGCACATAGGTTAAATTTAAATAACATCATTTATACATCACTGGGGGATACTATGACCCTCCATAAATACTTGTGGATTGCGATGTGGAAAAAAAAAAGAAAAAAAGGACATTAAATCCTGTACAACAGCCACATGACAGGTAATACCACAAGGCATATCTATCTTTTGTGTAAAGTTTTATGGAAAATAGCATGTCTCTTTGAAAGACAAACCTCACGCCAAAGTAAAAAGAACAGTAATTAGTATGTCATAAAAAGATGCAAGAGGGGAAATGCCCAGCCCCAAGAAAGGATTAGAAATCTTACATTAAGACTCGATGTACAAGGAATTTCAAACGCTTTTCTGCAAAGGCCTCCATTTACAGATTTCCTTTTTTTCTCTTTCAAACACATCCCATTGAGCCAGAAGGATCCGGCAGACACCTTCTGCACCTTCTCAAATCGTCCCCTACTTTTCCCTCAGGGGTCAAGCTCCCCTGATTCGACCCTAACCCCACCCCATCCCGAACCCCCCCCCTCCCTGAGATCAGAGGACAGATTTGTTTCCAGATACTTCGGGTGTCCAAGACTCCGTCTCCCAGGGGAAGGAACCCAGCGTTCTGGGGAGTACCTCAACAAGACAAGCAGTGTGCCTCTTTACCTGTAGCCGCCGCCCGCCGCCCGCCGCCCGCACCTCCCGCTTCCACCTCTCCGGCCTGGGGGTGCCGCGGAGGGCCCGTCTTGGCGGCAGCGCTGAGCTCAGGGGACAACAAGAGGACTCGTGCCGAAGCGCGCCCGAGCCCGCCGCTGTCCAGCCCCGCCAACCCCACTCACCCCCGCCACCCGGCCGCCGGTCGGCTCCCAGTCCTCTTCCCCCGAACCTGCCCCTACCTCCCCCGCCCGCCCATTGGCCCCACGCCCGACGCGTCACTGGAGGCCCGGCACCAATCTACAGAGGCCTGCACGCTCTGAGCCCGCCCCACCCTCCCGCCGACCGACAGCCAATCAAAAGCGAACCTCGCCGGGGCAGCCCAAACCCCTCGAGGCTGGGCCAATGGCAGAGGAAGACAAGCACTCCCGGAGAGGGGGGCGGGGAGTGGGGAGGCCCCGCCTCAGTCGGGGTCTGAAAGCGGCGGGCGCAGGGCCCGGATGTGGAGAGTCACTTTAAACTGCTTCAGGAGCCAAACTCCCTGGGCCGCCCGCCCGCCCGCCCGCGTTCCCCCGGCCACCCCGCTTCCCCGCCAAGGCTCACGTCTGCCACGCCCCCACTCCCAGGTTGGCCCACCCTCCTGGTTCTTCTCCCTTCCCCGCCACTAGACTTCCAGCCCTTGCCGCCGGCTCAACCGCCGTGCCTAGCTCGCGAAAGAGCTGAAGTCCGAGACACAGAAGCTGGGGTACCTCTGCCCTTCCCCGGGGACGCGCAGCGGGACGGACGCTGCAGCCCGGCTCGTCCGCCCCGCCCCCTCGCCTCCTCCCCTGCCCTCTCGGGCACCCGTCCCGCCATTACCTGAGTGCTACGAAGAGTGGCCGCCGCGCCGCCTGTAGCTCGCTCCCGTGCGCTCTCCGACTGTGGAGCCGACGTCCTCGGGCTCCGGACCCGCAGCCGCCGCCGGGGCGCTAGCACTCTGCCCCCCACCCCTCACTCCAGCGCCGCTGCTTCCGCCGCCGTAACGAGCTTTCCATCTATTGGCTGAGGCAGGCCCCGCCCCACTCACGGAAAGCCAGTCACCGCTCTGCGTGAGCGGGAGAGCGGACGGTCCTGCCCCCCAGGGCCGAGGAGACCTCCGGGAACTGTAGTCCCCGGCTCCAGGAGGGCGGGGCCGAAAAGGAGGTGGTTAGCCGGGGCGGAGCCTCCTGCGACCCTGTGGGGCAACACACCCCTTTGCTGTCTGAAGTCGGATCTGCCTTTTCTCTTTGCGGAGTGAGAAGACAGTGGATCCCACCCCTTGGTCTAAGCCTGACTCTGCTGGGTTTCATTTTTCCGAGGTGGGGGAGCTGCGACGTGGGAAGGGCAATGGAGGACGATTCCGGCGGCCGGAGGGGCCGCAATCGGGGTCGAGGTGTCCAGACTGCGGGTTTCCCTTTTCCCTCCGCCGTGCAGGTCTTAAAGTCAGCACCAAAAGCCGTAGCCTGTGAAGCCTAGGCATCGTGAGAAGATCGGGCGCGCAGCACTGGAGCGCTCTGGGAGTTAAAGCTTGCCATCGGGAGAGGGGCTCAGGGCACACAACTCGGGAAGGCAGTTATGCACCTGCTCAAGAGGGGTGATGTGTTTGGTTTGGGGTGGAGAGTTGAGAGTTTATGCACCTGTAGAAGCCTTAACCAAAGCTACTGAGACGAAATTTGGGTCTGATGAGAGATTACCATCTCCTCTTCCCTTCCCAGATGGTCTTTTAGGCCTGGAGTTTTGTGATTAGTTAAGAAATAAATGCAGGGGCTAGGATTGTGGCTCAGTGGTAGAGCTCTTGCCAAGCATGCTTGAGGCACTGGATTCAATTCTTAGCACCACATACAAATAAATAAAATAAAGGCTCATTAACAACTTAAAAAAAAAGAAAGAAATGGGGCTCAAAATCCTTTCTGTCTTGCACAGTGGTATAAGTCAATAGCTTGGAAAGAAAAGAGTATCTCAGGACTACAACGATGAGTCTCAAATACCCTTTCTCCTCTCTCAAGCCACTTTCCTTCCTCACTTTATCCCTTCATTCTCAAACTTCTACAAGTTACTGATCTTAATATATTTTAACCTGTTTGGCAGTCTCTACTCCTTGTTGAATTCCACTCTCACCACCCTTCTCAAACTGCTCCCCCCAAATTCCAGTCCCTACTTAGCTTCCAATCCAGTGGTCCTTGCTTAGATCTCCTCTTGTTTAGCTTACTAATAATTCATCCTTAAAACATTCTTCTGTTGTCCTCTAGAACCAAGTTCTCTCCTGGTTCTACTATCTATATCAAGCTCCATAATACCTTCTCTTTTTCATAAATACAGCATTATATAAGGCCACAATACTCTCTTAATGTTATACGATCTTCCTAAATGGATTAAGGTACTATGGCAGTTCCAATTATCATCATCGAAGATGTTATATACACAGGGACCTCTCTGGGCTTTATACTTGTATTTCCACCTGCTGTACCAATCCCCATAGATGTCTTACAAGCCCTTTGAACTTAACATGTTTAAGACCTTCATTGATTTGCTCACCTATTTATTTCTTTTCTTTTTTTTTTTAAAGAGAGAGAGAGAGAATCTTTTAATATTTATTTTTTAGTTATCGGCGGACACAAACAACATCTTTGTTTGTATGTGGTGCTGAGGATCGAACCCAGGCAGCACACATGCCAGGCGAGTGTGCTACCGCTTGAGCCACATCCCCAGCCCTCACCTATTTATTTCTGATTTCTGGTTAGTGGCCTCACAATTCTTTCCCTTTTCAGTATAATACTTGTTTCACACTCTTTCATCTTCCACCTGTTTTCCAATCATTTACATAGTCTTGGCTCAAACCTTCATTATTTTTTGTTTTGCTTTTGTTTTTTAGATGGGAGTCTTGCTATGTTGCTTAGGCTGGTCTCTCAAAGTCATGGGCCCAAGTGATCCTACCACCTCAGCCTCCTTGAATAACTGGGACTACAGAGTTGTGGCACCATACTGCTCAAACCTTCATTATTTTTTTAATTCGGATTGCAATAATTCAGCTCCAACAAATCCCTTCCTACCCTTAATCTGTCCTCCATGGAACTGTTTTTCCAAATCACTAATGTGAATCTGTCTTTCCTATCCATGGTGGTCCAATAACTCAGAATATATTTTAAACCCCTAACTCCAGTATTCAGCAATCTAAAAAATTTAGTTCCTTCTATATCTCCATACACTGGACACTCTCTTAACAACAGTTTCTCTTCACAGTTTGGCTTCAGGGGTTTTGCTCTGGCCTGAAATTCCTTCTATTTATAGGACCTAATCCTTGGCAGTCATCTAGTAGATACCTTAACTGAAAAGAAAATAATTTCTTCAAGAAACCTTCATCAAACCAGATAGTTTGGCGCATACCTGTAATCCCAGCAACCCAGGAGGCGGAGGCAGGAGGATTGTAAATTCAAGGTTAGCCTTGGCAACTTAATGAGACCCTTTCTCAAAAAAAAAAAAGTGGGGGGAAGGTTGGGGATGTAGCTCAGGGTGGAGAGCCCATGGGTTCAATCCCCAGTACTAAAAATACAGCCTTAATTAAGCCAAGTGCCATGGCATACACCTGACAGGAGGATCATAAGTTTGAGGCCAACCTGGGCAACTTAGCCAGACCTGTCTCAAAATAAAAATAAAAAAGGTCTGAGAATGTAGTTCTGTGGTCCAGCACTTGCCTATATGAGGTCCTGTATTTAATTCTTAGCACCACAAAAACAACAATAAAAATGGGGGGAAAAAGCCTTCCTTGAATTATTCTCCATCTATAGCCTTCTAGAATACTTCCATGGAGCTTCTTAGGTATTTCTATTACAGCTCTGGTCTGTGTTTATATGTATTCTCCCTGGAGCAGGCAGAGGAAATTACTCATTTTTATATCTTCCATCCATGGGATTTTATATTCAGGCAATAAATGTTTGCTGAATGTAATCACAAACACATCCAGAGTACATGAATGAAATATGTTTTTTAAAAAAATTTTCTAAGGATAGTCTCTACTGCCTTATTCTTCCATGTCTATAGTGAATACTTAAACAAGAACAGATGCTTCATCTATCAACGTATTGCTAAGATTTAGATTTCTCATCCACTGAACTTGGTGTGCCGAAGACAAACCTTATGCCCCAGTTAGGCTGAACCTTTTTTTCTCCTCAAATGTTCAAGCCTTTTGCCAGTTTCAGGGGCTTATTAGTCTCTTGGGTTTTTGAAGATGATGTTTTCACCCAAGATAGTTTGAATGTATTAAGCAAAGATATCAACAGGCACCATTTGTGCTGGGTGGTGTTCTAGAAGAAAGCAAAAACCTACTGCCCTTTGTGCACAAGAAGAACTGGTTCTTCATACAGTGTCCTGTGCTTAGTCAAATGTTAGCTAGTGGTCTGTAAGTATTGGTGAAGTTCTAGAGGGTCCCTCTGTCACTAGACCCAGATGTTTCTCTCTCTGTCACAGCCTGAGTGGATTTAATGATATTGATTTTGTGAGTCCTTTCTCTCCAAATACTCCCCTTGGCCCAATTTTCCAGTTAGAGAACACCTTAACCCTTCTTCTAGTTCACTCATCTGTAAGATGAGGATACCATGACATATCTCGATGTTATTGTATAGATTAAATGAGCTACATCTACAAAGGAACTTGCCCATTGTTTTTATAACTTTCATCTCTTCAGTACCCAGGCCAAACTCAGCATCTCTCTCCTCCCAGCACATTCTATTTTGGGGGTTGTTTTTGTAATGTAGGGGAGGGGTAATCCCAGCGCCTGTGGATGACAGGCAAGTACTCTACTACTGAGTTACATCCCCAGAACAAGTACCACATTCTAACACTATCCCCACCCCAAGTGCAGCTTTGCTAGATGTAATGGGAAAACTCTAGAATGGTCTCTCAAGATCCCTTTCTGGTATTCATATCCTTGAATCATTCCTTTCCCTTGAGTGAGGGTAAGGCCTGTGACTTTCTTCTACCTAATAGCATATGACAGAGATGCTGAGATGTTCTTTCTTTCCCTTGTTTACTGAAAGCTCTGTCTTGCTACCCAGATCATTAAAGAGACTCTCCTTACTAGCTTGATGAAGCAGTGATAAAGCCCACATGGCAAGAAACTACAAGTAGCCTGTAGGAAGTGCAGCAACATGTAGGAGTCAGGGCATCCTCCCACCAAATACCTGCAAGAAACCAGGACTCTCAGTTCTACAACAAGGAAATGAATTCCGCCAACAGTCAAGTGAGATTCAAAGTTGTTTCTTCCTTAGTCAACCCTGCAGATGACAACACAACCCAGTGGATACCTTGCAACTTCATGGGATCCTGAGCAGACACCTAGCACACCTGGATTCCTGACCCACAGGAGCTGTGCCATAATAAATGTTGTTTTAAGCCAAATTTGTGGTACTTTGCTCCACAAAATATGGCTAATACAGCAAGTATAGAATCACATCCGATCCTCAAGACCCACAAGGCTCCCATGTGATAAGGGGGTCCTTCTGGCTTACTAATGGGTGTTTTATCATCTCCTACCTACTGCCTGTGACTTGACCTCTCTCTGTTTCTGCTTTTAGAAACTGCCTTTGACTGACAGTTGTCTCTGAAAACTCCATGCTACCCTTTTCTCTTTTAAGGTTTCAGCCAATTCTTGACTCAGCTTTCTTATGGCTTTCAAGCTTCTCAGATCCGTTCCTTCAAGTCTCTCTACATCATTTTCAAATTCGGGAAAAAGTCGAGAAGCTTAGCTAATTACATTTCTCCCACTTTGGGTCAAACTTTCATTCCAGACAGCTATATTTTCTGTCTCATCTCTGACCCACCCAGGAAAGGTTCTCTGATTTTAAGGACTCATTTGATTAAACTGGACCCACCTATATAAATTAGGATCATCTCCCTAATTTATCTCAACTACCATTCTCTTCATCAATCTATAGACTCTCGTTTTCCATGGAAGGTGATTCAATAACAGTTTACAGGATTGGGATATATGCATTTTGGGGAGAGGGTATTATTCTATCTGTCACACTGTATGTCTGATTCATTCCTGGGATTCATTGGACCTGATTTCTCTTTCAACTCTGCTACTAGTTAGCTTTCTGACACTTGTCAAATACTTCTATCTTTATGCTAGTAGGTCACAAAAGGAGTTCATGTCCTGGGAAGCCACGTTGACACTGCCTGCAATACAGATTGATAGTGAGATAGGACTTATGGGTCCAGGGTAGATGGAATAGGTCAGCTACCTAGAGGGATCAGGATAGGTTGAGCCTGAGTATGAAAGCCAAGTTGTTCCTGTAAAGGGAACCATAGGGCAAACTGGAGAAGCCTATTAGCTGTTTATGTTAGTTAACTGTTTTATTACTATGACCCAAATACCTGACAAGAACAACTTAGAGAAGGAAAAGTTTATCTTGGGCTCATGGTTTCAGAGGTTCAGTTCATGGTTGGCTGACTTCATTGCTCTGAGCCTGAGATGAGACAGAATATCATTGTGGAAGGGAATGATGGAGGAAAGCTTCTTAGCTCATGGAAGTAGGGGAAAAGGAGATAGAGAGTATATATTCAAGGGGCCAGAGATAATATATAACCACCAAGGACATACCCCTAGTGACCTACTTTTACCAGCCATGTCTTACCTGCTTACAGTTACCACCCAGTAATTTATTCAAATAATCCATTTATTAAAATGGATTAACCCACTGATGAGGTTATAGCACTCTAATTGTCTCACTCTGAATATTCCTGCATTAATTATCCTGAGATTTTGGGGGACATTTCTAGATCCAAACTACATCACTATTATATGGTAGGGCTAAGCCTAAAGAGGTAGAGTAGGAGCACTGGAGCTGGGGGATTTCCACAAAGGCCACAAGAAGCTGGGCTATCAGAGCTCGCCATGTTGAGGCAACCACACTGTGAGTGACAACTCAGTCAGCAGGACAAAGTCTCACGCTCACACTCTGGGCCCTGATTCCCCTGCAAATTCTAGGAGTCTTTTGAGGTGCCCAGGCTGGCTCCTTTTGATTTGTAGTTATCTCATGGACTCAGGTCCTCAGAACAGTTGGATGTGATCGATTCCTGGACATGCAGACCATTTGTCCCTATAAAACCCCAGTGGATGCTTCTGGTCTGTCTCCTTTCCTATCAGCCATTGCTTGGCAAACTCCCTGAGGCTCCCTGATGGCTAGCTATATCTACTGATCATACCTTTGGTCAGGAATGCCACAAATTCCACCTCTTCAGGAGAAAAACAATTCAAAAATAGACCTAATAGTCTCAGGACCTGAGATAGGAAAAGTATAGATGGCTGGTTAGACAAGTCCAGGCTGTTTGCCCCTGCTTTGATCCACATACCTCCAAGTCACGCAACAACTTCTCTCAAAGGTATACCTTGATATTTCCTTTTTAAAATCATGAAACTTTTATCTACCCCGAGACACATGTTTTTGTGAGTGTGATGTCATTAATTTAGACATTGGTCAGCCTCTTTTTTATCTCTTAACTCAGTCTCCAATCTCTCTGCCACTCACCTAATCATCCCTGATGCTCTTCTACTTCCTTGGTGTCCTCCAACTTTGACAATTTCCCAGCCTCCTCCCTGGCACCCACCACCACCTCCACTACTATTCATAAAAAAAAAAAAAAACAGGGTCCTAAATAGGGACCCAACAGAGGAGTCCTTTGGGGAAGGGGTGTTGCCAGAATATTTCAAAAGCCAAACTATGTCCCAGCTTGGTGAGAGAGAAAGGGAAATGATTGCAGTATAGTCCCGACTAGACTGGACTTGCTGCCCAGAGATAGTGCTTCAAAACCCTGCACTGGGGGAAGCACTATATAGCAAAAAGGTGGAGGAGAAGCCACCCAGGACACCAGAAGTAGCACTCCCAGGAGTCTCTTGGGTGGAGGAATAGAAGGTAAAGGAAGCATCAAAGTGTGGAAAGACCAGGGAAACATTTTGTAATATTTACAAATGTTTGTATTTGGAACAATTTATTTTCTCATCTTAGGAATTCTGTACACTCAAAATACAATGCCATTTCTAGCTCTGGTGCTCCTGTCTTTAGTTAAAATGACAATACAGGACTTGACCTCTATTCCACCATTGCACTCACTTGGTCACTGCAGGTTTGCAAAATTAGTTCACATGGGATGAAAGAAGCTGCCTCCTTCAAATATGTTTGGAAAACCAACTGGGCCTGTGTGCTGGAGAGCTGGAGAACCAGAGAACAATGACCCTGTCTCAAAAAAAAAAAAGTTCTAAAATGTACATGGAAATGTAATATACTTAAAAGTGCCAAAACATCTTCATAAAGGAGAATAAAATCTGAGGACACATACTATCTGATTTCAAGTCTTTAAGACTTACTTCAGGGCTGGGGATGTGGCTCAAGTGGTAGCGCGCTCGCCTAGTATGCGTGCGACCCGGGTTCAATCCTCAGCACCACATACCAACAAAGATGTTGTGTCCCCCGAGAACTGAAAAATAAATATTAAAAAAAAAAGACTTACTTCAGAGCTACAATAATCACAACAGTGTGATATCTTGCAGTAAAGATGTGGGCTAGGGCTGGGGTTGTGACTCAGGGTAGAGGGCTTGCCTCGCATGTGTGAGGCCCTGGGTTCCATCCTCAGCACCACATAAAAATAAAAGTGAATATATTTTAAAAAAAAACTCTTAAAAAAAAGATGTTGGGTTAGTAGTGTAGCTCAATGGTAGAGCCCTTACCTAGCATGCATGAGGCTCTGGATTCCAAACTCAGCACCACAACAAACAAAATTAGGCATGTTGATCCATGGAATAGAGAACTTAAAAATGCACCCCTCCATGTAGATGGTTGATTTTCAAAGTGGCACAAAGATAATTTAATGAAGATATAACCATCTTTTTGATAACTGTTGCTGGAACAAC